>NC_056725.1:950908249-951083249 GCF_019279795.1 Protopterus annectens | reverse complement strand
GGACAATTCAGGGACAATCACAGACACTTTTACAATATTAGTACCATTAATTTGAAACGTGTTGACAGATTCAGAGCGTATGTATTAATACTTATTTTCTGAAGTAGAAGATGTTTATTACTCTTAATTATTGTCATTATTCATTCAGTGTCATTCAACACCTTTCCTCCAAAGGTCACTGGTGTTAGGGGGGATTAAGAGGCTGGCCAGTTATTGTGCGAATGCCCTGACCATTGGTAGGGCTGCCACATTTTCATATGGCCAGGATGGGATATATTCGGGATACACCAGATTTTTCAGGCCAACACATACCCACAGTCAGTACAGGGTTTAGAACTTTACTTATTTTCCTAGATGAGAGCTTATTCTTGTAGCAGTTTAGTTGCTTATTCTGTTTCTTGTAAGATTTACGTATTTTACATACAAAAATATCTGTTTTAGGCAACTGTTACATGAAATATGTACATAGTTATTTCCTACAATCACAGGACATTTGCCATTGTATCATTCTTGGTCAGGACACACCTACCTAAACAGGGACTGTCCCTCACAAAGTGGGACAGGAGGTACCCTGCTTACGTCAGCTCCTTAATCACCCTATATCCAACTGCCACTATGCAAATGTGTAAAGTATATATTCTCGATAATTCACGTGGGGATCCGTGCATCACAGTCAGGTGTTTAATCCTGGGTAGTAGGTTCTGCATGACCAGCTGGAGGCGTAGCAGTCTTGTGAACCACTACTGCACATACAACTTGTGTCCAGATGTCTACAGGACTGGACATCGTGTCATGATACCAAGTCTGATGTGTACACAGGATATTTATCCCATGAAGGATATCCAAAAATTGAACAAGACAATAACCTTTGATCTTTTTTCGATTTACGAAAACATGATAGGGTTTTACATGCAAGGGATACATAGTTTGCAATCCTGACACTGCCTAGGGTGAGACTGCCTACTAGATATGAGTAGTGGTCACTATGTGCAGATATGGCTGCACCAAGCTAGCAGCCCGAGTATGGCTGGATTTGGTGGATGTTCAGGAATGGGGGCCCGGGGGGTTGTGTGCTGTGGAGGGGATGATGGGTATTCAATTATGCATCCAGGTGTGTTGTAGTTGGATGGCTCTGACCATTATGTGGGTATGTGCCGGTGACGTTTCTGTACATGTGTATTGCACATTTTAATATTCATATGTTTGTGGGATTGTGTTCTACAGTATGGCCTGTCAGGTTGTATTGCGAATGTGTATGTTTGTTCTTTGTGTTTCTTTCTGATTCACCTGCTGCTCCCTCATACACCTCCAGTTCACTTATTGTGCATCCAACACAGTCTACCCTTTGCGAATTATTACATTACCCGTCTCCCCCACACTCATATTCCACACACTACATCCATCCCTTCTCTGGTTGATGGCACATGGCACGGTCAAGGGAACACATTGCATACACTACATATCTCTGGTACCTGTATGGTTGTGAGGACTACCCTGGCATGTTTCACCCTCCACATGCTGTACATCATGCACATAGGTACACGCAAATACTTATCTTTCATGACATGGTAGGTAGACCTGGGTAATACCCGTTCAACTTTGACCCATCCTGACAAGGACGCCTTGGACCACAAATGGGAAGATTTTGGATGAATGCTCTGACCATTGGTAGGGTTGCCACCTTTTCAAAATGCTTATAAATATCTTGAAGGCCTTCTCCTTAAACAACCATGCACTCCAATGGTTTCAATCCTACCTGCAGGGCAGGCAACAGGCAGTCCTATGGCAGGACAAGCTATCATCTTGCCTACCCATCACATCAGGAGTCCCCCAGGGCTCAATACCAGGACCCCTTCTTTTCTCCATCTTTAGCAACGCCCTTCATTCAGTCATCCCAGATGCTACCTGCATTCAATATGCAGATGACTCTACTTTGATTTGTTCTAACACCTCACCAGCTACTTTATTCACATTAACCCAAAATATTTTCAATACAGTGGAAAAATGGCTCTCCAATCAACATCTAATCCTAAACCCCAACAAAACTAAGCTGCTCCTCTTCTCCTCTTCTCCCCCACATGCAGGACCCCCCTGACATCCTTCAACATAACTGCTAACAATGGCACTATCATCTCCCCAGAAGCCCAAATTAAACTACTGGGTGTCATAGTTGATAGCAACCTGAAGTTTGATGTGCATATCAATCAAACTATCAAAACCATTAATTAAAAACTTGGCTCTCTTTAGAGAATCAAACCTTTCCTTACCCCACTTGCTAGAACTGCAATTGCCCATTCCCATCTGCTATCAAATCTTCTCTGCACCTCACCTCTATTCTCCAACTTAAACAAAATAGATCTTAATAAATTATTATCCTGCTATAACCACATTGCCAGATTTGCTACTGGCACAGCCTACCGGACACACCACTGTCACAACCTAAATCACCTAGGATGGCTTGAACTGCCAAGCCTAGTGCAGTTCAACCAGCTAATAGTGGCACATAAAATCCTTTACCAACCAGAAAATACACCTGCACTAAAAAATATTATCAGCCCCTACACCAGCACCCACCCACTGTGATCATCCACTAGACTCCTAGTTCAAACATACAAATCCAACTACTCAGCTGGGGACTCTCTGTTTGCCAACTCTGTTGGAAAAATATGGAACAGACTCCCAGCTGACTTGACCCTAGAACCTTCACTAAATTCAAAAACAAACTCAATATATACTTCAAAACTCATTGGTTATGTCCTTACACTAACCCCGACTAGTGACCTCTTTATTTCTTAGGTGCCTTACCTTCAACTACTTCTAACTTTTTTCTACCACTCCATTTCAGGAAGGGTCAGTTGTATAACTGCTGCTCAATGTGTCTTAAACCTGAATGTAATGTTATGTATGTTTAACTTTGAAAATAATGGTATGTTTTGTAAAGTGTTTTATAATAAGTTAGTACTATATGTGCTAAATGCTGGTATTGCTTATGACTGTAATCTGCTTGAAACTGGCATTTACTAAATGTTCAATGTGTATTATTATCTTGGAGCTTTTCTCCTCAGGCCTCTGCTGAAAATGGACATGTATCCAGTCGGACTATCCTGGTCAACAAATGTAAAATAAAATAAAAAATAAATAAATAAATATTTAAACTTTTCATTGTGGCTGGTCCTTTAGAGAATATTTTAACCTTTGAGAGTACTTATATTTGTTTGGTGACACTGCGGCCACTACTGAAAGCCTTGCTGTTTAGGCAACATTACCATATGTATTAATACTAATTCCACTCAGTATAACTGAGTACCCTTGCAAGAGCGTTAGAGTAGTTGAGCGTCTGGTGGCAGTGTAACTACCTTATTTTCTGGGCAGAATGGGGCACAGCTAGTAAATCTGTGTCAGCCTTTCCCAGGTGTGTGTGTGTGTGTGTGTGTGTGTGTGTGTGTGTGTGTGTGTGTGTGTGTGTGTGTGTGTGTGAAAATCAAATGTCAGAGTGTGTGTCAGCTGTTTGCAGCAGGGGCACAAAGCACTGGTTTCACAGACAGAGCGGTGGTGAACATGGCTTGGACAATTGGCTGAGGTCTCAACTCTATAACTGTGCCAGTGGGGAGTCTTAGTGGGTACCCGGAAGGAAACAGGGAAATCCAGACCCTGGACTGAGTGTGTTCCCTGTGTGCTATTAAGGAAAATTGTGCTTGAGCGTGATGCAGACAGCTGCATCTGAAAATACTGAGTGTATCCATTTATGTTACAAGTGAACGTCCCTCTACAATGTCAGTGGTGAAGATTCAGGATCCTTGATTACTGGCCCAGGGAGGGGATGTCACAAACTTGAAAATCAGTGAATGTGTACATAATTAGACACATTTCAGTGGCAAGCTTAACTGGTAGTTTAAAAGCATAAAGTAAGTATTCACTAAACCTACCTCTATTGCATGCAAATAAAAACAGTGAATTATCAGACACCGAAAATAATATTTTACCACTCAAGCTGCCATTCTCAGTGTGCATATATGTTCATGTTTCATTATGACAGTGTGGCTGTACTATTACAAACAACTTCAGAGTGATCACTTTATACATGTAGTCATTTAAGGTCAATAAAGCTTGACTCGTAAAGTACAGAGGGCAAATGCATTCTAAGTTATTGTATCGGCCTGTGTTGATAAGTTAGTCTTAAAAGGAAAGACTGGCAGCTGTATAACATATCATTATTTGGATAAACTGACACTTTTTGTTTTTCACTGTTGCAGTAGCAGTCCTACCCTGAGAGGTGACTCCTCTTCCATTTCCTTCTGGCTATACTATTTATTATCTTTGTTCTGGTAACACAATTATAGACTCATAGAAAATGCAGGGCAACTGGACTATGGAGCCATTTACATCTTGCCTGTTATCAGTGAAAAAAAAATGTTATTTTTTAAGTCACAGTCACTCAAATGGAAAACTTGGTATATTGTTTTTCTCTTCTCCCTACCAGACTATTCATGCTATCCCTCTATCAAATTAATCCATCTTTTGTCCAATTACTTGCAGGTCATCCTTTGCTAGTTTAAGTGAAAATTTCTCAGAGAGGAACTGTTGTTATAGGCAGATCATATTTTTTGTTACCTGAAAGTAACTTCCCCTTGTGTGTACTGGCATCTGCTTTAAGGCCTTATATGCCATGGATGGAACAGGAAAAAGAAAACATTTGTTCACAAATGGTTGTCCTTCACTGGCAATCTTCCTCTTTAGGATGTTAATGAGTGCTGCAAGGCTCGACCAGGGAACCCTATAGAGGGACGCATGTCTATAAGGCACCTATACCCAAGTCCTTCCTTGGAACTGATGGGCCCACTGTTGATGCTTATTTTATTTCATCCAACTCTCTTCTCTTGCATTTGGGCCACTAACAGAGCACAGGTTGTCTGGGTCATAATCAGAGTTCAGTCCTTCAATACCATAGAGCAAGTCTTAGAACAGAAGCTCAAAATATTAAAATAAATACTTAATGTACTTCAAAACTAGTATACCCAGTACAGATTATCTGCCAACTGACCTTTTTAAAATCATGTGTTTTTACTCATTTAACTAATCCTTACATGGAACTTCATTTAATAACAGCTAATGTAAGGAATAATTCAATCTAAAGATATTTATTAAATATCCTGTTAACAGTTCCCTGTCTTTTGAGGTTAGTTCTAAGCAGATAAACTACTTGCTTACATTCTGATAACTACATCTGATTTGCAAGTGTAGACAGCTTTTAATTTAAATGAAAAAAAGGCATCTTGATTAGTAGTTACTGGTATAATGCTCCCATCTTGTGGCTAAGTGAAGAATTGCATTTCTTTGCAATATAACAAAAAGTATATTACAAATGCTGCCTGTTTATTCTAAGTATCATTTCAGAACCTAATGATTCCAAGCAATAATACTGGGTAAAAACAATTACTTAAGGAAAAGTGTATAGCACATTACTTCCTACATTCTATAATAGCACACAGTTCTAAATTACTAGGGGAGATTTAAAAAGTACTTTACTCTTTTATTTTCATTGGACAGCTATAGCATAATTCAGTGTAGAGTGAAAAGAAATATGCTAAAACAAAGAGAATTTTGAAATTCTTGATGAATTCCAGTCTCTCAAAACATATTCAGGTTGAATCTTTACAATGCATTTGGCAGGCATGATCTGTCTTTAAAGAGCGTTAAATTAAATCAGTATGTGTGCAAGCATGTATTTTTCTTTTTCTGGCAGTTACAGCAAATGAATAGTAGCCATATCAACAATGTTACCAGTTAATTACTTTCAAGTATTTACTTAACATCTATTTATTTTTGGGAAGAGAAATGAGTCACCCAGCAGTGTGAAACAGTGTGAAATTTGGCTCTAGACGATAGCCACTGTTGATGTGACACCACATCCCCGTGCATAACATGAGAAAAAGGGGGTTGCTGACAATGCAAAACAGCTGGTTCATGGTCAGATGGGGCCCTAGGCAAGGAACTACATTGGGTGCCCCATACACATCCCCCTTGCAGCTGTTTCCAGTATCCCATTACTTGGCTATTTCTCCCAGTTACCATAAACACTGTTCAAACCTCTCAGTGTGCATAGTGTTTTCTGCTTTACTCCTGCAGTGATTACTCAGATTTAATTTAAAACTTTTATTTCAAATTTTATAGCACAAACACTGATAGACATTTGATAAACAAAGAAATACAGTCTCACAATGAAAACTTTAAAACTCCTCTGCCCTCCAAATTCACATGTATGAAAGAGCACTGAAACCCACATACAAAGAAAAGGCATCTGGCCAGTGGTGGATAAAGTTTACTTTTGGGCTGTTTTCAAATCATAGGCCTCTTGTGCACATTTTTAGGACCATGCAGACATACATGTGTTTTTTGATTCACCTTCCTGATTGTATTAAATTATATTCTTTGTATAATACAGTGCCATTTGTTAGAGCATGTTTTAAATTTGCAGTTTTGAACATTTGTCTAGGAATTAATTAAACAAAATGTATGAACCAATAATGACAAAATTGCCCACTTCAGAACATTTCAACCATAAAAGTCTACTCAAACTTAGGATCATAGGATCATAGGATCATAGGAAGTTACTAGGCTAATGGCCCTAGGGCCCTTACAAGCCTAGCCAAGTTCTGCCCCTATTTACACAATCAGCACCTATTGCCCCTGTGCAAGAGGGACACAGGTGGAGCCCTCAGGGTGAATTTACAGTCACCCATCCAATCGTCCAAATTACATTTGAAGAGGGCCTATGAGGTACTCTGTTTGACATGAAGTCGGAGTCTTGTTCCAATGGTATGGTAACCTCTGGGAGACAAATCTGTCCCTCCAGCAGGTTTTGTTAATGTCACACACCAGGTTAAGGTCTTTAGAGTTTGTAACCCATGTACCATTTGACTTGCAGATTTGAAGCATTTCCAATAAAGCAGGATCAGAGATTGCCTTCTATGCAAGGCAGAGATCACCTGTGAGTAGTCTGTATGAAAAAGAATAAAGTGACAGTGATTTCAGATGATCTCCATAGGACAGATAATGAAGATCTTGAATTTTCCTTGTGAGGGACTTTTGTGGTCTCTGCAATTGTTGCAGGTGCTTGGAAAGGTACATACCAAAAGGGGTGTTGCGCTCAATTATTGGCCTGATGAGGGAAGAGTACAGTGAGGTTATAACTTCTTTTTTTCTGGAGGCAATGCCCATACTTATGAGATGAGCAATATAGAATGCCCTTCTTACCACTATGGAGACATGGTGGTCGAAGGTACGGTTGCTGTCAACCTGTGTACTCAGGTCTTTCACCACTGAGTGCATTCTTAAGGTGTTGCTATTGATGTGGTAGTTAGCAGGAACATCACTTTTACTAAAAGGAATGATGATACATTTTTTGCATTGAGTTTAAGGCCATGACTTTGGCAGCAGTAATTTGTTTGTGTAAGACCCTCTTGTAGGATGTAAACATCTTATTGAAATTCTAAGAATGCTCCCAGTTTCCAGACATCTGCAAACTTTGTCAGCCACAGACCTTTAGTTTGTGCTTGTACTTCAGAGAAATAGATTCCAAACAGTAGTGGTCCCAGGACTATCCCCATGGAACACCACTGGTTATAGGTCTACTGTTGGAGGTGGATTCCCCTATTTTGACTATATGAGTTCTAACAGTGAGCCAGTTAGTGGCCCATCTATCGATATAAGGGTTGATGCTCAGTTGGGTGAGTTTGTCAATGATGTCTGAGTGGGGGATAGTGTCAAATGCCTTGTATGCACAGATTTCTCCTCATCCAGGGCCTTGGTGACTGTCTCAAAGAGGTCCACCAGGTTTAATGGGCATAATCTCCCTTTGACAAATCCAAACTGAATAGGGTCAAGTGTTTGGAGATTATCTATATCTATTTTGATACGGTCCATGATGATTCGTTCCAGGGCCTTGCAGGTAAGGGTAGTCAGGCTAATAGGTCTATAGTTCCTGAGACCAGTGAAAGCACCACTTTTGTGCAAGAGAATAATGGTGGCTGTTTTCCATTCAGCTGGTATGAAACCGGTGCTTAGACTATGATTGAAAATGATTGAAAAGAGTACCCAATGGTGTTACTAATTCATGTTGGAGCCCATGTAAGATGCAGCCTGGGATGCTATCAGGTCTTATAGATGCTGTGTTTCTGGCCTCAGAGAGGGCATTTATGAGCTGCACTTTAGAGAGAGAGAGAGACAAGGTAGGGGACAGGTGGTAGGGATGTCATGAGGTATGTGTGGCGGGGACAGGGGAGTGAAGTTTTCACAGAACCAGTTGGCAAACAGGTTAGATATTACCACAGGCTCAGTATATGTGATATCATTAACTACCAGTTTGGCACAAATCTGGGCCTTTCCTTTTAGGTTATAGATGTAACTATAGAATGCCTTGTGGTTGTCCTTTGTTGAGGAAGCTAATTTGGACTCGTAGTTTACTTTGAAGGCCTTCGCAAAAAGTCTTATTTGCTTGTTTAAACTGAGGAGGGAGTGTTTCCAGTTTAGGAGGGCTCACTCCCTCTTACTCTTATCCAGCTATTTCTACCTGTTACTGTAAAGCCTGTTAATGGCAATTGTCCAACAGACAGGTTTGATTTTCCTCGAGGAGAGTGTTTTGGTCCTATCAAGCATGGCCGAGTCAATGCAGTTATACAGGTGTCTGTATAAAGCATTGGTGTAGAGCTTGGCATAGTTGCCTGTTCCATCTGAGGAAGGAGGTGCAGTGAAGCTATTTATACCATTCCATAACAGGTTATAATCTGCTTTGGAGAAGTTTTTTTAGTTTAGTTGCTGCTAAGGGGGGGGGGGGGGCAAGTGTGATAATTACTTCGAATGAGACCAATTTGTGGTCAGATCTCACCACGGAGGACTTCACAGTGGAGGTACTACAGTGTTCCCCCATATTGGTAAGCACTAGATCCAGGATATTGGCACCCTTTGTGGAGGTGTCAATCAGCTGGTCCAGGGCATTGGAGTGAATGAAGCTGAGGAACCTTTGGGCAAGTGAGTTTGAGCACGAGTAATTTACCCAGTCAATGGACGGGTAGTTAAAGTTGCCCAAATCCATGGTGTTTAGATGTATCTTGACAGACTCAAGTAGATCCAAATAGAGTGGGTGTCTTGATTCATGGAGGAGGGTCCTGTAGCTGGAAATATCTTGAATAGGTGTCCAACCAACAGTTGATTGCACCTGAAGTGTCTCCAGGGAATCATACTATTTAACCAATCTGGAGGTGTATTTATCTTTACTGAATATTGATACACTGCCTCCTTTAATTTTCACAACTTCAGCTTGAGGTCTGAACGTGTGGAAGGAGGTGTAACCCGGTATGGCTGGCGTTCTCTCCACAGCCTTGAACCAGATCTCCATGACTACAGAAATGTCTGCGTCTTCCAAGGTGAAGACAGCTTCCAGTGAGTGCAGTTTCATGTCAAGATTCCTAGTGGTTAGCAGCATAACCTTGAGGTTGTTTTTAGATGGAGTTTTTACATTGGGAATTTTGTCCTTGAGGCACTGCCTATAAAAGGCTCTATGGGGGTGGCAAGAGCCTTAGCCAGCAGCCAAAATCCCACGGGTGACAGATGACCATCTCTGCAAAGCATCAAGGTCTGTCGATCATGTCATCCCAGGCTGACAGATTGTGGATCCCATTAGAATGACACCAGAAGCTGAGCCAGTTATTGAAATCAATCATTTTATGTTTGTATTGAGGCATCATCCTAGGTGAAGGTAAAATGCTGCTTAAGGCTAGGGACATACCTACTTGAGACACATAATCCGAGAGCTCTGTCATGTCTCTCTTAATATAGTCCAGAGAGGTACATCTCAAGTAATTCACACCAGTATGGACTATGTTTTGAGAGATTTGAGTGTATGTGTGATATGGTGTATCCTGGCACCTGACAGACAGATGACCATGACCTTCTCCTTATCCAGCCTGGTGAGAGGGACATCTGTGTGTCTCACGATGGAATCACCTATGACTAATATGTTTGATTGTATGTTGTGCCTTAAAGGTTTGGCCGGTGAGACACTGGTGCATGAGCTCTGCAGAGGAAGTATTATGTGTATCATGTAATGTGATCTGCAGAGGAAGTATTATGTGTATCATGCTTGTGTTTGTGTTTGGGAGGTGTCTGGTGTTTAGGTATGTTTCTGGTGAGGACCTCCAAATATGTAAGTATGTGTGATGTGGGTTTGGGTGGAGTAGAAGGTGAGGTGTACATGTTGGCAACCCAGTCATTGTCATATGTACTGACTGGTGTATGACAGAGCATGGATTCAAGGTTTTTAATATAGTTGCATCTCTCACACATTGTGTTTGTGTGGACTAGGAGTAGAGGGTTGTCGGTGAACATGCGGTAGTTGCTACACTGCCTCAGGATCCCCATGTCAACTAAGCTGGCTGGAGAAAATGTGGAAAATTGTCCGTCCATAGTGATAGGTAAATTTATATGATCAGGAAAAGAGGTTACACTTAGGAGTGGCTAGTGAGTGAGAGGTGTGTTGGTACCTCTTAGGCTAGACTTAGTGTTCCACCTGACAGTCAATATGTACAATCTCTACAGAAGCAAAAGTCATCTGAATAATTCCACATTAAAGATCTATAACTAATGAAGAGGTTGCTGCAAGCAAACAACTTTATACGTCAGGGTTTCATCTACAAATTCAGTGCCTGCTGCCCTTGAAGAATAAATTGTTTATGCTATATTAAAAAAATGGTAAGCTGGTAATACTGCATTAGGGAATAGATGAAAAACTGACAACAGGTTCATAGTTACTAGGCCTCTCATCCAAAGGAGGGCATACACAGGACTGCAGCACCCCAACCCCTTAAAGTACAACAATGAACTGGCAATCGGTCTTTATACTGTGGGAGTAGAACCCACAGTCTTCTGCATCTAAAGCAAGTGTTGAACAGAGCATGTGTGTGTAACTTTATGAAGCATTTCCAGATGTAGGCATGTGTATATAAATAGTGAGCATGTGCAGGCAGTAGTGCCATTTTGAGAGAACAACCAGAGTGTTAACATGTATGAGTGTGGTAGTCAGTCTGTTTATAAGTTAATTTAAGTTTAAGTTACTAAGCCTCATTCCTGATGTGTTTGTGTGTAAGAAATGTGCTTGAACCAAACCCACAACTGTTTGTCTGTTTTTTCCCGACCAGAAGAGCGACATGGTGTCAGAACCAGGATTGAGAGTGCAACTTCTTCAAGCCATGAGGTGCAGCGTTGATAGTGAAGGTATATTGATAACAGTGCTCAAATGATCAAAAAGGGCCAGCAATGAACTTAATGTAACCAGAACCTTGCTCAAATTATTTATTTTTCAAAGGAAATAAAATGGAGCATTCGTGAGGCACAAAACGCATTATTAATCAAACAAGTAGCACAAAACGCATTATTAATCAAATAAAAGGCACAAAAATCATTATTAATTAAACAAAAAGTTTGGAACCACGATATTTGATAAAACTATCAGAAATATTCATATTGGGGCTCAGAATTGCCTCCGGTTTGCATAATGAGCATGTTTAAAGAAAACGAGTACAAGAAAAGTACAAATTTCATGATAAGAGGTTAAATGGGCATAACAAGTACAATAAAAGGGCAAAATAAGCTTAAAGAGCAGGGCAACTGCATGTTTTTTAGTAAAAGACCATGTTTGGGAATAAACTACTATTTTGCATTGACCAAGGCTATTCTAAGCATAACTAGTTATTTGAAGTATCTCGAGTTGCAGAGTGTGTGCTTTATTACAGTGCAATTATTTCAACGAGTTTGCTCTGTGCAAAGTATAGTTACTCTGCAAAGTGCAAAGTGCAGCCATTTTGAAAAAGTTTCTTCTGCTGTGTGCATTTATTCACAGAGTACTGCCATTTCAAAGTGTTTCTTACATTGTACAGAGTTATTTTGCAAAGTACAGCCATTTTGAAAGGTTCCTGTGCTGTGTACAGTTTATTTGCAAAGTGCATTCATTTTGAAGTGTTTCTTACTTTAAGCTTTTTCTGCTGTGTACAGTTTGTTTGCAAAGTACAATCATTTCAAAGTATTTCTTACACTGATATTGAGTGATTTTGCAGAGTACAGTGATTTTAAAGTGTTCTTGTGCTACGGAGTCTAATTTGGCAAGGTGCTGTTATGTCAAAGAGTCTGTTGTGCTATTGGGCATAATTACAAGTTCTGGCATATATTTATGTGTGTATGTTCGTACATAATTCCAAGCACCTTCACTACTGTGTGTTGATATGGAAGAAGCATTTCGCAGACCCAGTCCACTTATGTTTGATCATAATATTGCAGAGAATTGGAGAGTATTTGAGCAGGAATATATTTTTATACAAGCAGCTTTTTCTGACAAAGATGCATGTACAAGGGCATTCATTTTGCTTAACTTAGCTAGGTCAGAGGGCATTGAAAAAAAGTGTTCATTTGTGTATACACCACCAGTATATGCAGGAGAAGGAGAAAACCATCATATTGTTGTACCGGCTGAATTAAGGGAAGACCCTGAGTACTTGAAGCATAAATGTAGAGAAATGTGCAACCCCCCAGACAAATGTCAGATTAGAGAGGCACCTATTTTATACAAGAGACCTAAAGCCAGGTAAAACTTTTGAAGCTTATAGCACTGATTTGAGAAATAAGGATAAAATGTGCAGATATGGTGATTTGAAAGATGAGTTAATAAAGGACAGGCTTGTGTGTGGTGTTCATAGTGCTGCAGTGAGAACGATTTTGCTTTCTGACAGTGATTTAATGTTGAGAAAAGACATAGAGACTTGTCAAATCCATGAGCTCACAGAAAGGCACACAGGTATGCTTACAAGTGACAAGAGCTTAGTTTCAACAGCCTCTAGAGTAAGTGTAGACAGCATGCAGCACATGGCAAGCAGAAGCAGGCCTAATCAGATAGCAGCTGCAACTGCTGCAAGATTCCCAGGAAGGACCCCTAACTTTCCAGCAAGTTCCAAGACTAACTTAGCAAAATGGACATGCTCAGTGCAGTATAAGGGTGTCAGCAAAACCCAAGTTAAGTCTTATTGTTAACTGTTGTAATTGTGGTGCCAATCATGAGTCTAAAAGAGAGGACTGCTTAGGATTTGGTCAGCAATGCCACAAGTATAAAACATGGAACCACGTTCAAAGGTTTTGTAAATCAAGCAAGCCTCATTCAGGTATTAAGAAAGGTCACTTAAAAAAAGCAGGTTGATCATATAGAAAGCCACAACTCTACTTTCTATGTAGATGGTGTATCAGTGGTTGATGAAAAGGTTAATGTAGTTGATTTATTGGCAAAGACTGAAGTATTTTGTAAAGTCCTGATCAATGGTAAACCCATAGAGCTAAAATGTAGACAATGGTTCAAAGTGTAATGTGATGTCAGCAAAAACATTTGCTAGAATGAGAGCTGGTGAGCAACTTAATTTGGTTAATTGTGCAAAGTTGGTTGCTTATGGAGGTGAAGAGATTCACACTGAAGGCTCAGTAGTGCTTTCATGCTATTCAACAGGAAACAGTTACAGCTTGCAATTTTATGTAATCAAAACACATGTACAGTCATTATTAGGTCTCATAGACAGTTTGAGAATGAAACTGCCTTCTTTACCAAAGAAGTGCATCATGTAAGCACATGTCCCCGTTCCAGCTTCAATTATGCTATTTTCTCAGAGTATGCTGATGTTTTCGATGATAGGTTAGGCAAACTTCCAGTTATGTACTCCATGAAAATAGACCCAGAGGTCAGTCCAGTGGTCAGACCAACAAGGAGAGAACAAAGTCAAGGTCCAGTTACACAAAATGGTGCAGCAAGGTGTGATGTTTCCAGTCACAGAACCAAATAAGTGGGTGTCTTCCATGGTAGCTGCCCATAAGAAAAGTGCAAATGAAATCAGAATATGCATTGACCCAAGAGACTTGAACAAGGCATTAAAGAGATCTCATCATCCAATGCATACAGTCGAGGAGGCTGCTGCCCTCATGCCAAATGCCACTGTGTCCTAGATGCAAAGAGTTAATTTTGGCAAGTAATGCTTGATCGCAAATCTTCACTACTGAGTACATTCAGCACACCATTTGTTAGATACATAGTCCTCAGGATGCCTTTTAGAATAAATTCTGCCAGTGAAGTCTTTCAGCATGCAATGGAGCAATTTTTTTCAGGCTATCCATGTGCTATAATAGTTGATTTACTGGTTGGAGGTAATGGCAGAGCAGAGCAAGACAGAAACCTCAGGAATGTAGGTCAATTATTTACCAATACAGGCTTATGATCAGATGCTTCTAAATAAGCAGCCATTTTTGAGATGCCAGATCCGGACAATGTCCAATTCCTACAGCATTTTCTTGGTATGGTTAACTATTTGGGCAAATGTATCCCTGACTTTAGTGAGTTATCAGTGCCTTCAAGACAGCTAACATGTAGAAATGTTGCCTGGTCATGGTTAGAACAACAATAGAGAGCATTTGATAACCTCAAACAGAAAATTGCCAATCTGCCTACATTGAGATACTATGATGTCCATAACCCAGCAGTTCTTTCCTGTGATGCTTCAGAGTTTGGACTTGGTGCAGTTATCCTTCAGGAGGGGTTGGCAATTGTGTTCGCATGTTCGAAGTTCCATGATTATATTTATGGCCGAGTTATCCAAATCGAAACTGATCATCAACCTCTAGTCACTATTTTAAAGAAGCCTATGCATACCACTCCAGCAAGACTACAAAGAATGATGCTTAGATTACAAAAGTATAATTTCAAAATGGTCTATACAAAAAGCAAACTTCTTTATCTGGCTGATAATTTTTTCAGATCGCCCAGAAATACCAAACAGCTTGACGCTGAGAATTTTTTGACTTTGATGTCATGGAAGTGCATAATTTTTCTACCATGAGACTTGATGAGCTAAGAGATCTTACAAAGACTGATGCAATTTTGCAGAAGGTCAACCACTTCATCAATGTTGGATGGCCGTCAAAGCAATCCTGTGTACAGCCAGAAGTACAACCTTATTTTCCATACAGTGATGAGATGACGATGGAAGATGGTATTATTTTCAAAGATCAGAAAGTTATTGTTCCTACTTCCTTACAACATGAATACATTCAGATTTTGCATTCTGGCTATTCAGGTTCTGATTCTACCAAAATAAGGGCGAGAGGACTTGTATTTTGGCCTTCTTTATCAAAAGACATTCATAAAGTGCTTACTTCTTGTTCAGTATGCAATAGTATTAAACCACATTTGCAAAAATAGCCACTTCAGCTAAGTTAAATTCCTGAACTACCTTGGTCAACAGTAGCCACTGACATATTTGAGTGGAACAATTAGCATTGCTTAGCATTGGCAGACTCTTATTTGAACTGGTTTGAGATTGATTTGCTCCCTAGCCTAACATCCAGTGCTGTTACTAAGATGAAACATCATTTCTCAGTCCATGGTAGTCCACATAGAGTTATTTCTGACAACGGTACCCAGTATACAAATCAATTGCTCCAGAAATTTGAAAAAGAGTAGGAATTTACCCATGTTACTAGTAGTCCAGAATACCTGCAGTCGACAGGCCTTACTGAACATGCAGTACAGATGCAAAGTAATTACTAGAGAGGTCAAAGTGTGACAATACCGATATCTTCTTGAATTTGCTTAATGTCAGAAATATACCCCATGACAACCTACTTGGCTCACCTGCTCAGATGCTTCTATCCAGGCAAACCAGAACAACCTTGCCTATTAGTTCTAGTTTGTTGGTGCCTAATGCTAAAAAAAAAAAAAAAACAGAGCAGTCAAAGCCCAACTCTTAAGAAGCGTTCCTTTCAGAAAATCAGCTTTGATAAAACAAGCAGATTTCTTCATCCGTTAACTCATTACATCTGAGTGACACCTCCAGGTGCATCTGCAGTTAACTCCTACTGACCATACCTCTCAACCTGGAAACATCAAAAATCTGGAGAAAGGCCCATGAAAAATAGGTACAAATCTGTACGCTGATTAACATAAAATTCACATGCATATTTATGCAACCCCACCCACTCCAATTGAATTGTGGGATATCAACTTTCAAATGCAAACTGAAGAACAGACAACCAAAATATGGCCCCAGAGACCCAAACACTGTAGTAAGTGGTAACCATTTTCTTTTAAATGTGTAGCAATGATGTTCAATAGGAAAGGAGAAGATGATGAACCTTAGGATTATTGTTTTCGGTGACTTGCAGTATGTGGGCTTTATGGTAAAAGTAGGGCATTTAATGGTAGGCAATATTCTAATCTTAACAAAAGAATATTATAGTTTGCTAGGACCTCCAAATATCATTCATCATGGCCTACTGATCAGTGGCATAGCTACAGTTTGTGCCACCCTGGCTGTCTTTGAGTTTCCCATCCTTCTCCCTCACAAAATCATGGTTGAATGGGGCCTCCCCATATACACCCTGCCCCCTGCAGCCATTCCAATGTCCTATTACTTGGCTATTTTGCCCCATTCACCATAAACACTGTAATGTGTATACTGCTTTACTTTTACAATGATTTGGATTTCATTTAAACGTTTTATTTTACATTTTACAGCACAAACACTAATAGACATCTGCTAAACAAAGCAACACAGTCACACACTGAAAATAGACTTCACATTCAAACTTCCCTGCCTTTGAAACTCATTTTCATTGAAACAGCATTGAAACCCACATTCAAAGAAAATACATCTGGCCAGTGGCTGATAGATATTAACTCTGGCCTATTTTCAAATCATAGGCCCCTTGCACATGTGTTCTTTGATACACCTTCCTGATTTTATTAAATTATATTCCTTGTATAATACAGTACAGTTGTTAGATGGCATTTTTAATTTATTATTTTGAACATTTTTCCAGTAAACAACGAAAAAAAATGCACGCATCAATAATGACAAAACTGTCTAATTCAGAACATTTCCATTATAAAAGTCTACTCAAACGTTTGTCATTACAATCCACCAGTTTCAGTAGATAAGCATAATCTCTGCAGAAGTAAAAGTCATCTAAATAGTTCCACATTAAAGAGATCTGTAACTAATGAAGAGGCTGCTGCTAGCAAACAACTTTATATTTCATTGTTTCATCCACAAATAAAGTGCCTGTTGCCCTTGAGGAATAAATAGGTTCATAGGTTCATACTAGGCTATCTGCCCTAGGGCATTTATAAGCCTAGCCAGAGTGTGTTTGGCTTTCGCCACCCATTTTAAATTAATTTTGCTATGCCCTTTTTCGAGGTTAGTATACTGTGCCTCTGTCTAACAGTGACACAGAAGTGATACCCGGGGTAAACCTACGATCCCCCATCCACTCATCAAGATTCCTCTTGAAGAGAGTCAATGAGGGACTCTGCCTAACCTGGACTGGGATTTTATTCCAGAGTGAAGGGAGCCTCTGGGTTATGAATCTGTCCCTCCAGCATGTCCTATTTATTTCAGTGCTGAGGTCCAAGTCTCTCGAGCATGTAGCTCAATGGGATTTGGATTTTTTGAGGTGCAGCATGTCCATAAATTCTGGGTTGGACATGGCTTTATACGTCAGGCACAGATCACCTCTGAGCAGGCGATATGCTACTGAGTAGAGCTGGAGTTTCTTTAACCGGGCAGCATATGGCATCTGTTTGAGCCCTTTGATCCTCTTGGTGAGGTACTTTTGGGGTCTTTCCAGTTGCTGCAGGTGTCTGGTAAGGTACATCCCAAAAGGGGCATTGTACTCAATTATGGGCCTGATGAGGGATGAGTAAAGAGGCACGATGACTTCCCCTGATCTAGATGTGAATCCCTTCATGATTAGGTGGGCTATATAAAATGTTTTTCTAACCACTTTGGCCACGTGGTTGTCAAATGAGAGATTGCTATCAACTTGGGTCCCCAGGTCCCTAATTACTTCTTCCGTACTTAATGGATTACCACCTATGTGGTAATTTGTGGGCACTTTGTTTTTGCCAAAGTGGATGATTATACACTTTTTGGCATTTAGCTTAAGGCCATGGCTCTGGCACCAGTTGTCTGTTTCTATGAGGCCCTTTTGGAGGATGCTTGTGTCGGCTGGAGAGTCGATTATGGTGCCTAGTTTGAAGTCATCTGCAAACTTGGTCAGCCACAGTCCTTCCGTGTTGGCCTGTACCTCCGAGAAATATATACCGAACAAGAGAAGTCCCAGGACTGAGCCTTGTGGGATGCCACTTGTAACTGGTTTGGAGTCTGACATGGCTCCAGCAATTCTAACCATGTGGGTTCTGTCCTTGAGCCAGTTTGCAACCCATCTAGTGACATAGGGGTGTATATTTAAGCTGGTGAACTTATCTATAATGCCTGAGTGGGGTATTGTATCGAAGGCTTTTGCGAGGTCCAGGTAGGCTGTGTGGACCACCTTCTCCTCGTCAATGGCCTTGGTGACTGTTTCAAAGAAATCGACCAGGTTTAAGAGGCAGGATCTGCCCTTAACAAAGCTGAACTGGGTAGGATCCAGTGTCTGTAGGTCCCCAATATCTTTATTTATGAGGTCCATGATGATCCTTTCCATAGCTTTGCAGACCAAGCTAGTCAGGCTTATGGGGGGATAGTTTCCAGGATCCATTGAGGCACCACCTTTGTGGAGAGGGACTACTGTTGCTGTACGCCACTCTTTGGGTACATAACCTGTAGTAAGGCTGAGATTAAACAGTAGTTTTATGTATGGGTTTAGCTATTCTTGAAGTACATGTAGGACGCAGCCCGGGACACCGTCTGGTCCCATTGATGCTGTGTTTTTTGCTTTGGAGAGGGCAGCTCTTACCTGAGCATCTGAGATGTCAGGGGGGGGGCAGCACTCTGCTGAGATAGATATTTGTCCTTTTGGTGGGGAGGGGGGGGGGAGAAGTTTGCGCTGAACCTGTCAGCTAGGATGTTGGCAATGTCTGTGGGTTCGGTGTATTTTTTGTCATTTTGGACTAATTCTGAGCATATCTGGGAATTCCCACCCAGGTTCCTAACATAACTAAAGAAAGCCTTGTAATTATCCTTAGTGTCCTGTGCAATTTTTCTCTCGAAGCTGGCCTTAGACGATTTTATGACTGCCCATAGTTTTTTGCTAATACTGATCAGAGATGCCTTCCCTTTTTGGGATTTTGCTCTATCATGTAGTAGCTTCCTCCTTCTATTGTATAGTTTGTTTATGGCTGGGGTCCACCAGGCAGGACGTCTGCCTTTGGAGGATTGGGTCTTGGTTTTATTTGGGATTGCATGATCCATGCATTCCTGAAGGTGTTCATAGAATGCGTTTATAAAGGATTCTGCGGTCTGGGCCGTATTTTCCACAGGCCCCGGGGCTTTGAAGGATTCCACCTCGGTTTTGAGGAGTGTGAAATTTGCTTTAGAGAAGTTTTTCACTGTGGTTTTCTGGGCAGGGGGTGGGGTCAGGATGTGAATACCCAGTGAGATTAGTTTATGGTCTGATCTTACCAGTGAGGGATACACTTCTGGTCTGGAGCATAGAGTCCCCATGTTGGTGATGATCAGGTCCAGTATGTTTTCCCTCTTGTGGGAGTGGTAACAAGTTGTTCCATAGCATTTGAGTTTATAAATTCTAGGAACCTTTGGGCTAGGGTGTTGGAGCTAGAGTAATGCTCCCAGTCTATGTTTGGGTAGTTGAAGTCGCCCAATATAATGGTGTTTGGAGAGACCTTCATATTTTGCAGTGTTCTCAGGAAGGCCGAGTGGGGTTCCTGGGTTTGGGAGGGTGGTCTGTAGCAGGCTATATACTGGAAGGCAGTTTTACCCACTGTTAGTTGCACATGGATAGTCTCTGATGCTTCGTGCTGTGCCACCAACCTGGAGGTGTGGGTATCTTTGACGAATATTGATACTCCCCCTCCTTTTGTGGTTCAGTCCAAGTTTTGGGGCCGAAAAGCATGCTATGAGGTATAACCTGGTAGTGCTGGGATGCTCTCGGGAGCCTTGAACCAGGTTTCTGTTACTGCACAGATATCGATGTTCTCCATGCTAAGGAGAGTTTCGAGTGCGTGCATCTTGAGGTTTAGACTTCTGGCGTTGAGTAGCACTACTCTTAGTTTCTTATCCCTTGTGATACCTATGGAGGTGGGTTTGTCTTTTGAACCTTGCCTAAAAAAGGCACTATGGGGGTAGCAAGAGGCTTTGCCAATATCCGAAAGCCCAGGGGTGATAGGTGCAAGCCGTCCCTAGCGAAGCATCGTGTCTTGTCGAGCATGTCATCCCAGGCTGACAGGCATCGGATCCCCTTTGAATGACACCAATACTTAAGCCAATTGTTGAAATTGATCATCTTGTCTTCATATTGTGGCATCATTCTTGGTGAGGGTAAGATGCTACTCAAGGTCAGGGTCATACCAGCCTGGGCTACATGCTCAGAGAGCTCCTCTATGTCTCTTTTCATGTAGTCCAGGGAGGTACATCTTAGGTCATTCACACCAGCATGGACAATGACTGAGTCATATTTGTACTTGTCTTGGAATGACCTGAGTGCTTGTGTTATGTGGCGGATCCGAGCGCCCAACAGGCAGCTCACCGTGACCTTCTCCTTGTTCAGCCTGGTGAGCGGGACGTCAGTGTGCCTGACGATAGAGTCACCTATTACAAGTGTATCAGGTGTGTTGTTTAGCCTTAAGGGCTGTGACTGTTAGGCACACTGGCTTTGTGAGCTATGCGTTGCACGTGTTTTGTTTTGGGATAGCGGTTGCTTGGGTGTCTGCTTTGGAGATCTCTGCTGCTTAGGCAGATTTTTATTTAGAGCCTCCGAGTATGTTTTTGTGTGTTTATGTGTTTGGTTTGCTGTCGTGGTAGGTCTATGTGAGACTGGAATTGTAGTGAGTGTGGTTTCCTTCTCCTCCTGACTGGTTACACCAGTACTGAGTTGAGAGAGCTTAGCCTCCAGTTTGGCTATATGGTTGCATCTCTCACATGTGTTGGAATTTGTTGGGAGGAGGAGAGGGTTGTCTGTGTACATGAGGCAGTTGTAACATTGCCTCAAGATTCCCAGATTCACCAGCTGGACCGGAGAGGAGATTGACAACTGACCTTTGGACATGCTAGAATAGTATTGGGAATTCCTTTATAATTGAAAAAAGGGCCAATGGGGAACAAGGTACTCAAGGGGAGTTTGAGGGTGTAGTGCTTTTAATTTTTTAGTGCTGACTTATATAATTGCTTTAGTGAGCAAGTGCCAGGTAACTTAAATGCAATGTGTTACAGGTAACTTAAATGCAAAAATGACAAACAGTAACTTTCTTTCAAGTGAAACAAGGAAATAAGTACAGTAAGCAATGCAGATATCACTAGGGATCCACAGAAGCACTGAAAAGCCGCGTTTTAGGTGGAATTAGCATTTCAGGGAAATAACAAGCAAACAAACAACAAGCATACTAACAAAGCTAGATTCAGCAGGCCTGGATCTAGTCTATGCTATAGCAAACAAGGTGTACCAATTTCAGTAAGAAACAGTTCAAATATGCAGGCACTATCAGCCTTTAACCAGAAATTCCCAGCTCAGAAGGGCAGAGTCCAGCATCTCCTCCCACAAGAGTGCAGACCACAAACCTTCTTATTGTAAAATAACTGGCCTGAAGCCCAAGTGCTTAAACCAGAACTAATACACTTTTAGAATAACAGACACTGAGCCCTCAATCAGCAGTTCCCAACTTAGAAGGATGTAAGCTACCTGTCCTGCCACCACAGTGCAGGCCACACACCTTCCTAATGTAAAACAACTGGTCTGAAGCCCAAGTGCTTAATCCAAAAGACTTAGAATGATAGCTACACTTTAATCAAGTTACTACCAAGCAGTAATAAATACAATTGAATACTTTAAAGAATGCCTGGATTAGTGCTCAAGTTATACAAACAAAGCTAGATTCAGCAGGCCTGGATCTAGTCTATGCTACAGCAAACAAGGTGTACCAATTTCAGTAAGAATCAGTTCAAATATGCAGGCACTATAAGCCTTTAACCAGAAATTCCCAGCTCAGAAGGGCAGAGTCCAGCCTCTCCTCCCACAAGAGTGCAGACCACGAACCCTCTTAATGTAAAATAACTGGCCTGAAGGCCAAGTGCTTAAACCAGAATTAATACACTTTTAGAATAACAGACACTGAGCCCTCAATCAGCAGTTCCCAACTTAGAAGGATGTAGGCTACCTGTCCTGCCACCACAGTGCAGGCCACAAACCTTCCTAATGTAACACAACTGGTCTGAAGCCCAAGTGCTTAATCCAAAAGACTTAGAATGATAGCTACACTTTAATCAAGTTACTACCAAGCAGTAATAAATACAATTGAATACTTTAAAGAATGCCTGGATTAGTGCTCAAGTTATACAAACAAAGCTAGATTCAGCAGGCCTGGATCTAGTCTATGCTACAGCAAACAAGGTGTACCAATTTCAGTAAGAATCAGTTCAAATATGCAGGCACTATAAGCCTTTAACCAGAAATTCCCAGCTCAGAAGGGCAGAGTCCAGCCTCTCCTCCCACAAGAGTGCAGACCACGAACCCTCTTAATGTAAAATAACTGGCCTGAAGCCCAAGTGCTTAAACCAGAATTAATACACTTTTAGAATAACACACTTTTAGAATTGCCTATGTTACATTAAAAAAAATGATAAGCTAGTAATATTGCAATAGGGAATGGATGGCAAACTGATAACAGGTTCATAGTTATTAGTTATTGCCGCCAAAAAGGATATTTTCAGGACTGCAGCATCACCCCCCTTTAAAAGTACAACACAGTACAGTATCAGCAGTGCATCTATTCCATATAACTGCAGAAAACTGAGGACATGTGACATCTTAGAAGGTATGGGAAATCCCTTAACCAGTCTTTTAAGTGTCAGTTTTCATTCAATCACATATACATGAGCTTGAGCAGAAAGGGTGCATTATGGTACACAAGTTTGCTAAAACCTCAACTCTGAATACTCAAAAAGCCTGCACAATTTTATTTTGTTCAGAGTAATATTTAAATTTACTGTAAGAGGCTTTTTGTAGTATAAAGGAAAAATTCACTGATTGAGAAAATAGTCTAAGAAGACAGAAAAGACAGAAATTCACATCTCTGTTATAAGTAAATTCACCATCTAGACTGTGTCACATTATTGGGTCATAAAGGACACTGTTGGAGAAATACAAAAACAAAATCATATTAGCATGGCAGTCTCCATCCAGGCCATTTCCAAATATAAAAAGTTACAAAATATTAAATAGTAAGAGTTATGCTAAGTTTTTGCTAATGTATTAGTGACTATCAGAAATTCCAATATTTCAGGAAGCATTTGTTTCGGTTTCTGGGCACAGTTTTCCAGTAATGAATAAAGATTTACAAAAATAAAGTGTCAATTTACTCAAGTAAATTACAATTCATAATAACTGGGACAAAAATGTAAACACTCCCCTGGATTCAGCAAGCTCTGCACGGCGTGCAGGAATATGGTCACCATGCAATCCAGGAATAAGCTCCAGGGATGTGCATGAGCACTCCCGCACTATTCCTGCATGGACACATCTCCTGTATGCAAATTACACCATTTGCAGGTGAACACCATGTAAATGAGGTGAATTTGTGATTCAGGAAGCTGTCAGCCGGCCGTGCAGGACTAGTGTAGTGTGCAGAAATGTACTTGGTTAGTAACCGAGTACATTTCTACAAACTACAAAATGGAGACATGACAGCTCTAAATAAAGGGTGTATAGTATGTGTAAAGCATGCCAATGGCCAAATATATGGCCATTGGCATGGAAAACAGTTGGCAAAAAAAATAAATAACTTTTTTTTTTTTTTAGCCAATTTCGGCTGTTAAAGCATAGGACAGTGGTGCACAAATGGGATTGGGCCAAAAATAAAAAAAAAAACTGAAATAATCATTTTAACCAATATCACTATTTTGCCATTATACTCAATGGCAGACAGAAGACAACATGGCCAGTGAATAGCGGTTGCTAAGGGGGAAGGCTTAGTGTGGGACGTGTAACTATGCATTAGCAGGCAATCCTATGCAAATGAGGGGAATGATACTGAATCCCAGATTTCCCCTCAATGCTAGCCAGCACCCAACTGTGCAAGTGCAGGAATAGCATGGTTCAGGCCTAAGAGTTAGCTGACATCATAGGGGGTATGTCAGATATACTGTAAGCTCACTGAAGCCCTGTGGCTCGGGTTTGCCCTTAGCCTAGAAGAGCTAAACAATGGTTTGTGTCTACAGCTGCCTAGCACTCTTTACATAGCCTAAGCGGGTGTGCGCGCCACTCACCAGGTTTTAAAGGGAAAAAAAAGTAAATCAGGAAATAGCAGCTCTGTGCACATTTAAGCACTGTGTTTGTGCGGTGCTCCCCCGGTCTTAAACAGGAAGGCAATGGGAAAGGAAAACAGCAGTAGGAAGGTAATCACGGAGAACTAGCATAGCTGGCAGGTGAAATGTATCAGAATCAGCCAATTACACAGGCAGCAGACCAGCCTAGCACACTACTATAAACTATGCAAACAACTTTCCCTCTGTTTTTTCCCACATACTCTACACCACCGGTGTATACAAGCAGGGAAATTTTAACAAACAAAAGCAACAAAATGATAGGGGCTTCAGCAAATATCATACATCAACATGTGGAAGAGGATGAGCATGGTGAGGATGAAATTATGTCGACCAACCCACAGTGAGGAGATGGAGAAGAGTGTACAGACCCAGGGTAACCTACCAGGGTCTACATGAGCTGGAGATAGTAGAGTGCTATAGGGTGGACAGGGACCTCCTACAGCAAATTGTTGAGCTGTGCCGGCCACACCTGACACACAAAACTAACAGAGGGGAACCCATTCCAGTGGATACCAAGGTATGTGTAGGTCTAAGAATACTAGCCGCAGATACCTTCCAAAGGCCAACTGGAGATATCATGGGGATCTCACAGGCATCTGCATCCAGGGTACTCCACCAGTTCCTGGATGTCATGTCAGCACATGCCGGTGAGCACGTATATTTCCCCAACATCTGTGAGGTGTTGGCCAGCAATATGCGTCTCTTCCACCAAATAGCAGAATACCCTGAGGTAGTGGGTGCTATAGACTGCACGCACATATGCATCAAAGCACCACCTGGTGAGCAGGGTAGCATCTACATTAACTGCAAGGGCTTCCCCTCCATCAACTGCCAGGTCATGTGTGATGCCCAGGGCATTATAATGAATGTGTGTGCTGGCTGCCCTGGGAGCTATCACAACTCCCACATCTGGCATCTGACACAGCTGTACCAGAGATTTGCCAGTGGGGACATCCCTTATGGTCACCTAGTGGGGGATGCAGGTTACGCACTGGAGCCGTGGCTGATGACACCCATCAGAAATGCACACACACCCAAACACAAACTCCATAATGAGGCACACGCACAGACCAGAATCCTAATAGAGCATGTGTTTGGGATGCTCAAGTCATGGTTCCAGTGCCTGGACACATCCGGTGGAGTCTTGCAGTACTCACCAGCTACATGTACCCAAATTGTCATCGTATGTGCATGCTACACAATATGATCTTGTGGAAACAGCTGCTCCAGAAACAGCATGGGGCAGGGCCACACAGCCCCCCACCAATGCCAAAGCCTGCACAGGCACAGAGTAACTCGGAGGAAGAGCATCCTGAGCCTGCCCCAGTAGGCAGAAGGAGGTGTGCCTAGTATACCCTGGCCTTGGCAAAGAGGCAACGCATAACACATACACTGACACAGTAGGGACCCATGGAATGACACCTCTCCCTGACTCCTACATGCGGTAACAGGGATGCCAAGCATGACACTACCTGTGCTTAACCATGAATAGGGAGTGTACTATGTGCATCTGACATAGCCAGTCCTCCAGCACCATCCTCAATACTGGCACAGCCACAGGGTAAGTCACTCTTCCTACCAAGTGCTGAATGGAGTAGTATGTGTTGTTACTTGTAGCTATGGTATAGATGTGAGCATGCAAGGGAATCGGGTGGTTGAATGGGATGCCAGCAGATAGTAGACACCTATAGTGGCAGCATGAGATCTATAACAAATACTGGTGTCACCACAGTAGCCAGTACTATACAAGGTGACAAAGTCCACTGCAGGAAATGTGCTGGGCCACGTGTGTTTATATGACACACACATGCCAGTCAGGGAGGCTCACATACCCAACAACAGTCTCAGCCAGAAGGTCAGGTGTAAAAAAACACAAACAAAGGCTTTGCTAAGGCCTCTGCTTGATGGCTAAGGGTAACATCCCCCCAGGCCTAAACAGACAGACTACAACAGGTCAGGCAGTGGGATGTTAGTTCTGAAGGGTAAGAAGTTAGAAACCGAAATGTAGGTCAATCAAACCTAAGACCTGTAGTACACTGATATGCCTCTAGTCAGCATGATAGGTTAGAATACAGAATGAAATGGAGTACCTGACATACCGGTACAGTCATAGCAAATGTATACAAGTGTCAGGTGTACCCCCCCCCCAATCCTATGTAGAAATGTAGTAACAGTATGGTGTGCCCCCCTCACCAATCCTATGTAGAAATGTAGTAACAGTCAGGTGTGCCCCCCCACAATCCTATGTAGAAATGTACCCCCTCAATCCTATGTAGAAGTGTACTAACAGTCAGGTGTGCCCCCCCAAAAAAATCCTATGTAGACATGTAGTAACACACAGGTGTGCCCCCCAATCCTATGTAGAAATGTAGTAACATGTATGTGCAGGTATAATAAAAGTGGAGCACAGATTACCTGAGCTGGCCAAGGTAGCAGGATAGATTGTAGCATGTGTACAATATGCAGGTCTGCATGTGTTAGGTTGGTGTGTGTTGTATATTGTATGAGAGTGGTCAGTATGCATGCATGGTGAGGTTTGTCCTGGTGGCCATTGCCCAGTTCTGCTGATGACAGGGCCAAGATCTCACAACTGCAGTCTTCTTTCGGCTTTTCCCAGTTAGGGGTTGCCACAGCGGAACTCCCATCTGCTAATGATTGGTAGTGGATTTTTACGTACCAGGTTACCAGCCCCGACGCACAACCTTCAACGAAGACACGCCCCATTCACGTATGCCTCTCTCACAGAGGACGGTCTAGCTGAGAATCTAAATTCTTCCCAGTAGAACACATTCCAGCAGTAAGCCATAGTAAATGTTTGGAAGTAATATGTGTCACCATCTGAAAGATGGACATGGCATGAATGTCGGCCCAGATATACAAGCAGTACACAGGGAGAAGTACTGCAGACAAACAGTGTATAATATGTAATTGTCAATTGGGCACACCATTGGAATTGTACATACAGGTTTGCAGCACATTATCTGGGTTTGTAGTAGGGAATACCAATGTCATCTGGCCAAACACTGGCAGACCACAAAGGTCATAGGAATGATGAATTGAGAAACAGCTGATGTCCCTGCACAAGCCAGCATAAATGGAATGCCTCATGCATATCTGTGAGTCATATGCAAGTAGTGTCCATAGCAGGCATGCATTCAGCTCACCCTATCACCAGCCACATGTACCTCTCCGGTCTTATCCCTGCTGTTGGGAATGAGTACAATATGATCTCTACCTGTGTATGGCAGTAGTGAAAGAATGCAGCATGCAGAGCAGGTGTCCCATGCTGGTGTGTCCCTAGATGTAAGCAGCACCCTGCCAGCATCCACACCACTGGACCAATACTGAGAGAAAGTATTGGCATGAACACTGCCACACCTACCCTGTCACCCCAGGGGAATATAGTGTATCACAATCTGGGACTGTAGGACTGACAGAATATAATGGCCTGCTACAGCTGGCCTGCATCACTACCAAATGGCCTACAGTCCTCTGCCAAAGGCCTGTGTTACACCCGTACTGCCAATGTATATTATGTCATGGACTCCCAAATAACAAGATAACACAGTCCACAGAATCCAAATGCAAGGCCATGTGGACAAATCATAGTAACATGTCCACCATGTCCTACTGCATGAACTGTGGACCAACACCAAATTACTGCTGCGATGAGGTGATAACTATAGGGGAAATATCAAATAATGTTTGCATAGTGTATGGAAGAGGATAGAATAATAAAGGGTGGGGTGGGAACATGGGCGGCATGGAGTGTGTGAAGTCCGAAACTCAGCCATGTGCACATACTATCCATGGCTGCAAACACAAGAATGGGTGGCTACAAACCTGCTCGCAAACCACAATGTGTAGGGGTAATGTCCAGAATTATGACCCCTGCCTCTGGGTAACCTGTTTGAATCTGTACAGCTGTAAGGTATGGCCACAGCAGGATATGGCCATACTGTCACGTTGATGGATGTACAAGCATGGGATCTCTGCCACCACTGTACCAAGGTACTGAACTATTTACACTGACCCAGCAGCAAGTGTCTGCAGCTTCCCCTACAGAATGGCATGAGTGTGCAAGAATATGTAGGCTGCTGACCACAATACTGGACACAGCTGCATTCACCCTGTGCTCCCCAGGACATCACTGCAAACAAATACGTTTACCTGACAGTACTTGATGACATAAAACATCACAGTGTATAACAATACATATGTTTAAATATCTCTGCTAACACTAGGACCATGTAGCAGAAGCAGCACAGACACAATTACCTACAGTAACCCATTATCCTTTGCCCATTTTGAACCCATATTGTCAACTGATCTACAGATATCCTACAGAAACAGTTTGCTAGCTGTAGGTGTAAAACACAAAAGTCTGCACTGGAGTACAATCTACCTGGAATGGATTCACACATTCAATACAGAAGGTCATACTGGGCATGCTCACACACTTAAAGAAATGAAACCCATGTCTGGCAACAACAGTGGACCATACATATCTGACAGTTGTAGATGTTAGTGCATACACTCGTCAGTATGCACCACTCATGCTTTGCACACACATTGGATAGGAATGCACACATATATCCAAGGACAACACACTATAATAGGCCAAAAGTACACATACATAGATGTGTGGAAGAGAGTGACAGTGATAAAGAGCCTTCCATCATGAGGCCTGTCCCACCCAGCACACATCCAGTTGGCTAAAACCACATGATGTGCAAACGTCAATCACCATAGACATGTGCCTCTGGAATCCCTCAGCATTATAGTGTCTGTGGTGCTACTGCTAACTGTACAGGTCAGTAGTCATCTAGCAGTTGTATACATGTACCTGTGGAATATAAACCTGTGTGTGTGCCTGAGTGTGGTGTGTCTGCCTCTAGATGAATGGGTTATGGCCCATGCACACACACTGCACTCCCCATTGCCCTACTATGGCAAGCCTGCTGATGTATTCACCTTGAAATACACCTTTGGGGAAGTAGTAGTCCAGTAATCTCTGTGGCACATCCTATAACTGTGTAATGCTGTAGTGTGATGTACTAGTTAGGTAGGAGCTCTAATCCCAGATGTGGCAACTGTGTGTGTGTCTATGTAGAGATCAATGCTTTTTAGGCCAGTCACACTCACTACAATTTCAAATGCCCTACTTTGGCATGCCTGCTGATGTTATTCACTTTGAAATGAACCTTTGGGGATAGAGCAGGCCAGTCATCTCTGTGGTGCCTCCTATAACTATGTAATGCTGTAGTGTGATGTACTAGTTAAGCAGGAGTTCTATTCCCAGACATAGCAAGTGTATGCTTGTCTATCCATGTAGACATCAATGCTTCTGAGGCCATTCACAGTCACTACAGCCTCCAGTTCCCTTTTTTGGCAAGCCTGCTGATGTAATTCACTTTGAAATACACCTTTGGGGAAAGAGTGGCCCACTAATCTCTGTGGTGTGACCTATAATTGCATAATGCTGTAGTGTGATAAACTAATTATGTAGGAGTTCTATCCCCAGACATGACAAGTGTGGACTTTTGTGTGTGCATTTGTCTGTTTAAGGATCAATGCTTTTTAGGCCAGTCACACTCACTACAATTTCAAATGCCCTACTTTGGCATGCCTGTTGATGTCATTCATTTTGAAATACACCCTTGGGGAAGGGGTAGCCCAGTAATCTCTGTGGCATGACCTCTAACTCCGTAATGCTGTAGTGTAATAAACTAGTTAGGTAGGAGTTCTTTCCTGTGTGGATGTTTCTGTGTGTGTTTGTGTAGGGAGCAATGCTTTTGAGGCCATTCGTGGTCACTACAGCCTCCAGTGCCCATCTTTGGAAAGCCTGCTGATGTCATTCACTTTGAAATACATCCTTGGTGAAGTAATTTCCGTGGTGCATCCTATAACAGTGTAATGCTGTAGTGTGATAAACTAATTAGGTAGTAGTTCTATTTCCAGATAGGGCAACTGTGAAACTCTGTGTGTTTGGTAGTGTGTGTGTAGGAATCCATTTTTTTGGGCCGTTCACAGTCACTACGCACACCTACAAATGGAGAACATTGATAACTGTGCAGTAACAGAGACCTGCTTCAAGCCTCCAGAGAGCACCCCTGCAATACCAGGTACAGCTCTCACCACACCTGTTGGCCACTAAACCAGGACCAAAACAATAAAGGTGAAGGAGTGTCCATATTCACCAAGGATATTCACACCAACAGGCTCTGTGTCTGAAATACCCCGGTGCAACTAACAGTAGGTTAGACTGCATTCCAAATTGTATAGCTTGCTACAGCTCCCCCACCATGCCCCATGATACCCACTACAGCCTTTGAAACATACTGTGAAATATTATGATACAAGCAAACACCCTAATACTGGGTGAGTTACATTACCCTGCCATTAACTGGGAAAACTACTTGTGTACCAACACATGTGCCCAATAGTTCTTGGAAGTCATAATTCCCAATGCCCTGGATCAAGTAACCCAGTCTCACCAGGGGCTCAAATATCCTAGACCTGGTCATTACCAACATGGAACATCAATGCTCCACACCTATAGTCACCCCATCGGTAGTCAGGTATGCCCATGAGCTTCTTCTTCATTCAGCTTTTCCCAGTTAGGGGTCACCACAGTGGATCACCTGTTCGCTCATGATTGGCAGTGGAGTTTTTATGGTGTCGAGTTGCCAGCCTGGCACCCAACTTTCCACAGAAGGATCACATACACATACGTGTGCACTCACACCTGGTGCCAATTTTGAGTGTCCAATCCACCTACAGCATGTCTTTGGGATGTGGGAGGAAACCGGAGCACCCAGAGGAAATCCACGCGAACACAGGGAGGACATGAAGACTCTGCACAGAAGGCACCCCAGCCAAGGATCAAACCAGGGAACCTCTTGCTGTGAGGTGACAATGGTAACCGCTGCACCACTGTAGCTGCCCAGGTATGCCCATGAGCTAATCACCAGATGCCAAAGATAACTGCAAGATGTTCCATAGCTATGTGAGGAATCTAAATGCCAATGCTCAGAACTGCTGTGAAGTACAACAGGATGGTACTAAATCTACTCCTCCCGGGGATATTGCCAATATCCTTGCAGATCGATTCAGTGCTGACTGCACCTCTGTCCCAACCCCCAAAGGGCCCATCTCAACACAGATAGATTGCCATATGCTGGTAATATTGGCCACACAGGTAAAAACCACACTCCATAGAGCTATGACAACAGCAGCCATGGGACCAGTCAACATCCTAGGCTGTGTACCACATGAGCTACAAACTGCACTTACACCTCACCTATGTGCCATGTCTTATCATAGCCACACCTCAGGCTTCATGTCCACTGTGTGGCACACAGCTACAGTTATCCCAGTCCACAAGGGGGGATCCACTTTGGATTCTGGGAACTACAGCCCCAGCAGTATGACGTACTTGCTGTGCAAGGCCATGGAATGTATTATCATGGAACTTAAAACAAAGACATTGGCAACCTGCAAACACTGGACCCTAACCAGGTTTGGTTTGTGAAGGGCCAATCATGTCACCTCAACCTGAATGACAATTGTGAATCCTTCTCCAAAGCCATGGATGAGAGTAAGGTGGTTCACACAACCTGTCTGGACCTTGCCAAGCCCTTCAACAGCATCCACCAGTCTGGAATCATAGATAAATATTCCAAGCTGGCCAGTACTCCCAATGTCACCCAATGGGCTGCCAACTGCTGTATTGACACAACCCACACTGTAAATGTAGGTGACACCAACCCAAGCCCAAGACAAGGGACAGTTGGAGTACCTTAGGGTTCAGTCCTGGCACCATCCTTGTTCGGCATCTACTGCTCTGAAGTACAGACCAACAGTAAGGGACACCGGCAAACAAAGGTTGCAGATGACTGCACACTGGGAGCCAAATTTGACTCCTCACATGATGTGGATATTCTACAGAAGAGCCTTACAGAAAGACATGCTTGGTGCCTGAGCCATGGCCTCAAGATCAATGAAAAGAAATATATAGTTATCCCCATTGGGAAGGGACATGTACCTGTGAAGTGTCACATGGGTGGCAGTACACTAAACACCTAAAGTGTGATAACAGAATTAGGGACACAGGTGGACAGTGGTCTCACCTTGGATAATCACATCGCCACAACAGTCTGGAAATCCACCTATGTGGCACACCTCCCACTAAGGGCTTTACATCCAGGAAAAGGAGCCCATTTTCCCACTGTAGGCATCTCTCAGTAAACCCAGTACAGAATATAATGGCCTGTTACATATGTACCTCACAAGACATCTGCAACAAGTAGAGAAGCTGCAGACATACCTCACGAAATGACCTCAGGCCTAAACCAGATGCCCTATGCTGACCATCTGAAAATCATCCAGCTATACTCTGTCATGTATTGTGTTCTCAGAGGCAATCTCTGCTTAACATACCATGCCATGCCAAACCCGCTGCTGTTGGACATGCTACACTTAGAGAATTCCAAACCCTCACAGGCACATGCTACAGGATCCAAATCCTCTCATCACAATGAACAATACATGCAGGAGGGATGTGCTCCTGACCCAGAGACTCCCCAGACTCTGCAATAGACTGTCCATACATGTCAAGCAGAGTGCCTCTTTGGCCCTCTTCAAAGGGAACCTGGACGACTGGATGGGAGATAAGACATGTACCCCGAGGATCATGTCAGCTGCCCTGCTAGACACGGATGCAGGGATGTATATATTGTGGGAAGTCATAGCCAGAGAATTGTCATGTCTAGGCATGTATAGGCCCTAGGGCCAATAGCCTAGTATCAACATATGACCTACACTTTCCATTGCCCAACCTTGGCAAGGTTGCTGATGTCATTCACTTTGAAATATACCTTTGGGAAAGGATTTGCCCAATAATTTCTGTGGTGTGTCCTATAATTGTGTAATGCTGTAGTGTGATATACTAGTTAAGTAGGGGTTCTATTCCCAGACATGGCAAGTGTGGATGTTTGTGTGTTTTGTCTGTGTAGGGAGCAATGCTTTTGAGGCCAGTCACTACAACCTCCATTGCCCTTCTTTGGCAAGCCTGCTGATGTCATTCCCATTGAAATACACCTGTGGGGAAGGAGTAGCCCAGTAATCTCCATGGTGCATGCTATAACTGCGTAATGCTGTAGTGTGATGTACTAGTTAGGTAGGCATTCCAATCCCATACATAGCAACTGTGAGACTTGGTGTGTGTGCGTCTGTGTTTGTCATTCATATCCTGTGTGGAGGTGGCTGTCAGTGTGTAGCAACTGGATTCATTGTGGAGCGGGTTTTGCAAATTTCTTATATGGTGGGCTTATTATATGTCATAATGTCCACCATACAAGGATAACAGATGTCAAACAGCAGAGAGGCTGGGGTTGACAATCCATACCTCTGCATGTGACATCAAGGCATGGCGAACAATTTAGGCAACTCTTGTATTACCGAGAGAACACTCTCAACCCATGTCTCATACAAAAACACACTTGGTTAGGCAACAACCACTTTGTTGGTAGTTCCCCTGCATATTGCCCACAGATAGTAACCATGGTGTGATTGCAGTGGACTACAGAGGGCATGGCACACTGTCCCATCACTACAATAGGCACATAATTGCATACAGTGCTCCTTCACTATGTTCCCCACTGGACGCCTGCAACAATTGTAGTGCCATCAAATGTAACCCACAAAGGACATACCATGCCTGAAACACATGACCTGTATGGACAGATGCCACTGACACCAGGGAATACCTGTATCATACTGTCAATGTAGTTTCAGGGTCAACCTGGTGTCCACTGCCAGTTCCCATCACATGAGGCCAGGAATGGCACATCTGATGATAACAATCTGTGTACACAACATGTCCCAGACACCCCAGATACACTTCCACAGGTCACAGGACATGCATGTGGGACGTGTGCACATCCCAGACACCATCCATGTCATGGACTATACAACACATACATGGCATGCATTGCACAGCACTGGCCACCCACATTAGTAACCCAGATGATTGGATGGTGAATACAATACCCACCTATATGGGCCAATCCAGATACTATACCCCTGAGCCACACTGCAGACCATTTTTATGTGGCCTGATGCCAAGGTATATAGGTTCATAGGTTCATAGGTAGGTACTAGGCTATCAGCCCTAGGGTCAATACAAGACTAGCCAAAAAATGTACCCTGGCTTTCGCCACCCAAGAAAATTATTTTCCTGTGCCCTTGTCGAGCAGAGCCACAGAAGTGATACCCGGGGTGAATTTCCCATTTCCCATCCAATCATCAAGACTTTTCTTGAAGAGTGCTAATGAGGAGCTCTGTTTGACATAGATAGGTAGCCTGTTCCAGAGTATGGGATGTCTCTGGGACAGGAATCTATCCCTCCAGCATGTTCTGTTTATTGTGGTGACAAGGTTTAGGTCCCTAGAGCGTGTAGCTCAGAGGGATTGGGATTTTTTTAAGTGGAGCATGTCCAACAGCTCTGGGTTTGACATGGCTTTGTATGTTAGGCAGAGATCGCCCCTGAGTAGGCGATATGCGATGGAGTAAAGCTGCAGTTTTTTGAGACGGTCTGCATAGGGCACCTGTTTGAGGCCAGTAATCCTCTTTGTGAGGTATTTCTGTGGTCTTTCCAGTTGTTGTAGATATCTTGTGAGGTACATACCAAAAGGGGCGTTGTACTCTATAATGGGTCTAATAAGTGATGAGTAGAGGGGAACAATGACCTCTTTTTTTCAGGATGAGAATCCTTTTGTGATGAGATGAGCCACGTAGAAGGATTTCCTGACCACTGTGGCGATGTGATTATCAAAGGAGAGACTACTGTCCACCTGTGTCCCAAGGTCTCTTATCACATTTTTGGCATTAAGTAGACTACCAGCTATGTGGTAGTTCATGGGTACAGAGTTTTTGCCAAAGGGGATGACAATACACTTTTTGGCATTGAGCTTCAGGCCATGGCTTTGACACCAGGTATCTGTCTCAGTGAGGCCCTTTTGTAGTTTGTCCACATCGTTAGGAGTTTCGATTATGGCTCCTAGTTTGCAGTCATCTGCAAACTTTGTTAGCCAAAGCCCTTCTGTGTTGGCCTGCACTTCAGAGAAGTAGATACCAAACAGGAGAGGACCCAGGACTGAACCCAGTGGTACTCCACTTGTCACTGGTCTGATGTCGGATTTGGAATCTGCTACTTTTACAGTGTGGGTTCTGTCCGTGAGCCAGTTGGCAACCCATCTTGTGACATAAGGATTTATACCTAGTTTAGTGAGCTTATCTGTAATTCCAGAGTGGGGGATGGTGTCGAAAGCCTTGGCGAGATCTAGATAAGCTGTGTGAATCATTTTACCCTCATCTATGGCTTTGGTGACTGCTTCAAAGAAGTCAATCAGGTTTAGGAGACATGATCTGCCTTTTACAAATCCAAACTGGGTAGAGTCCAGAGTTTGGAGATTACCAATGTCTTTGTTTATGAGTTCCACAATGATACGTTCCATGGCCTTGCAGACCAGGCTCATCAGGCAAATGGGGTGGTAGTTCCTGGGGTCCGTCGTAGCTCCCCCTTTGTGGAGTGGGATAACTGTCATGGTGCACCATTCAATGAGTACAAAGCCTGAGGTGAGGCTATGAGTGAACATGGTACTTAGGTAGGGTGCCAGTTCATTCTGTAGTTCATGTAGAACGCAGCCTGGGATATTGCCAGGTCCCATGGATGCTGTGTTCTTGGCTTTGGAGAGTGTGGTTTTACCTGTGCAGCCATGATTATAGAAACTTTGCATTCTTCCGGTATAGAGATGGGCCCTCTAGGGGGTGAGAGGGGGGTAAAGTTAGCACTGAACCTATCTGCTAGGATGTTGGCAATATCAGCTGGAGCAGATCTGAGTGTTCCCATTTAGATTCTTGACATAGCTATAGAATGTTTTGTGGTTGTCTTTAGAGTCAGTGGCAATTTTGTTTTCGTAACTAGCTTTGGAGGATTTTATGAGGGATCTCAGCTTCTTACTGAGGTTGACCAGGGAGTTCCTCCAGTCATGGGATTTTACTCTTTTTTGCAACAGTTTCTTTCTTCTGTTGTAGAGTTTGTTTATGGCAGAGGACCACCAGATTGGCTTCCTTTTTTTGGAGGATAACATCTTGGTTCTATTAGGGATAGCATGATCCATGCACTCGTGTAAGTGCTTATAAAATGCATTTGTGTAGGATTCGGCAGTCATACCTCTATTGTCCGTCTGCATGGGTGTCATGAAGTTTGTCACTTCTGTCTTAAGTGTGAAGTTGGCTTTGGAGAAGTTTTTTACGATGGTTTCCCTAATTGGGGGTGGGATGTGGATGTCTAGGCTGATTAGCTTGTGGTCAGATCTGACCAACGAGGAATTGAACTCTGGTGTGGAACACCGGTTTCCCATGTTGGTAATGACCAGGTCTAGGATATTGCTGCCCTTGGTGGGGGTGTGAATAAGTTGATCCAAGGCATTGGAATTTATGAATTCTAGAAAACGTTGAGCAAAAGAGTTGGTACATGAGTAGTTTTCCCAGTTAATGGTGGGGTAGTTGAAATCGCCCATTATTAGGGTGCTGGGTTGTACCCTAATACTTTCCAGTGTATCAAGAAATAAGGAGTGTGAATCCTGGGGCATGATGGGGGGTCTGTAGCAAGCTACAATTTGGATTACGGTCTTGCCCAGAGTTAGTTGCACTTGGATAATCTCGGATGCATTATGCTGTGCAACTAGCCTGGAGGTGTGGATATCCTTAATGAATATGGACACACTGCCACCTTTAGTGCTTCGTTCTGGGTTAGGTGGCTGAAAGGTGTGGTATGAATTGTAGCCTGGTAATGCAGGGGTGCTCTCTGGAGCTTTGAACCAGGTCTCTGTCACTGCACAGATGTCAATGTTCTCCATTTTAAGGAATGCCTCGAGTGAGTGCATTTTGAGGTTTAGACTTCTAGCATTGAGTAGCATTACCCTCAGATTTTGCTTATTTGTACCTGTTACAGTGGTGAATTTGTCATTTGAACCTTGCCTAAAAAAGGCACTACAGGGGTGGCAAGAGCCTTAGCCAGTATCCGGAATCCTAAGGGTGACAGGTGCAGGCCATCTCTGGCTAAACATCATGGTCTGTCGATCATGTCGTCCCAGGCAGACAAATACTGGATCCCCTTAGAACCACACCAGAAGCTTAGCCAATTATTGAAATCAATAATTTTGTCCTTGTACTGTGGTATCATTCTGGGTGATGGCAGGATGCTACTCAGGGTTAGGGTCATACCTGCCTGGGATACAAGATTGGAGGTCCTTTACCTAGCCTTGTACAGGCTTCTGGCACAGTCAACCACTATAAACATGTGAAGCAATGCACCCATGCATGTTAGTACTGGCACCTGTGTCTGTGTGTGTGTGGAGTATAATGATTTCAACCCCATTCACACTCACTACACCTCCCGTTCACCTACTGAAGCATACCTTCTGATATCAGACACCTTCACATACCCTTTGCCATATATCATCCTGATAACCCCTGTGGTGTATGTGATACCTGCGTATTACTGTATTGTGGTAAACTAGCTAGTTAGGAAGTCTAATCCTGACCCTGCTGACTGTGTTAATGTGTATGAGTCCCTGAGAGAAAGTGGCTGTGTCGACATTGACACTTGTTTATGTGGACAGGCACGTGTACTACACCTACCTTATCCCTCCTATATCACTGTTGCAGATGTCACTCACCATCAGATATACCTTTGGACAGCTCCCCAACATATAAGCTCTGTGGTGCATGCAATAACTGCATAGACATGTGATAACAATACATAGTCAGGCAGGGGTTTGAAACTCTGTACTGGTAAGTGTGTGACACAATCATGCTTAGGTTTTACTCTCCCACACCCCCCGTCTTACTTTGTCTCTGTCTGTCTCTCTCACTCTCTCTCAGGTGGATGTGGAGAAGTACACTTGCTTTGCTTAGACAGCAGTTTGTGTTTTGTAAGTGATGCTCATGATCAGCTGATGGCTCCTGCATGAATTGCAGTCCCCCACTAGCTGATTGCATGTGAAACAGGTGTGGTAACATTCCCATAGCCAATTGCATGGAAACACACTCCTGTACCTAGGAACATCATGTGGGTGTTGGGCCTTTTCATTCACTGTGTGCAGGACCTCATGTCAGTGTTTGGCAAACAGCATTACAGATGGTATTGGGATATACCTCTAACAGCTTAAACTGTGGAGACAGGCCAACAAACAGGAGGGGGATGTGCCAGACATGACTACAGAATGTAAGTGTTGCTCTTCTGCATTTGGAGTGATGTTGGTTTAACAGGGTTTGTGTGGATATGGCTGGTCTACATGATTTAATACCTGTCATGACAATGTTATGTGTTTGAGGAAACTCCCACCTGTAGGGTTATCTGTAGACTGGGCAGTGTATGGAGTCTTATGTTTCTTGTGTTACTCACAGATCACCTATCTTAGAACTGCAGAAGCATAGTCTGAGGATTGTAGTCAGTACATGGTGACAGCCATGAGAGTTACTGACTTCATATCCCTCAGAAGACATATGTCGCAACAAACCCTCTTCCAACAGTAAATATATGAGGGTATCACAGCAACATGCCAATATTGGCCCAGTGTATGTGTGGCTCCAGCCACAAGTCTGTCAACCTTTGTACATATGTCATGCAGTAAGAAGTGCATATGTTCTGTACACCATTATTTATTGACATCATACCTGATAACAAGTCAGTCAGATATCAGACTGCTAGACATGTTATGTATAGTAGGGGTTATTTGTGTGGACATAACCTGGGCATTCTGTGGTTGTGTGTACAGTAGTGGGGTCTGTGCACTTATGGCGATTGTCGACAGTATGTTATTGCAAATACATAGCTTGGCCTGTGTACAGACTGTGGTAGATGTCATTGTTCTTGGTCCTGTTCTATCTGATGTTACATGCTGCTCCAGTGCATGGTACCCTATTGTCTCAAATGTTTGTAGGGCCAAATACGCATGTGTCCCATACCACAGACAGGCATTGTACCACACTGTGTTGTGACCCAGTTTATGTAGGGTTAGTGTGTGAGTGGCACATATGAAGATGGTGTTCATCAGACAGTCCATATAGTGTCATATTAAGCTTGCGTACCATATGTGGCTGTGTTCACATTGGTTGTGGGTATACACTTTCTCACAGGTGTCTGTTACTCTATGCTGTGACATGCCTGTAGAGCCTGCTATATTTGCAGGTACATGTGTACTCCCCCATACAAAATGTACGCCAATGTTGTGGCAGTCTGCCTGTAGTGTGCACAGTGCTTTGTTACATGCCTAGCAGCTTAGTGTAATTACCCAGTGTGATGTTATGTCCAGATATTTGCAACACATACTGCTGCCAGGCGACCATAACTGTTGTGTATTTCTGACAAAGCAGTGGGATTTTGTAGATGTATGTCACTAACTACTGGGTAGTATGTGGCCATGTGACCTCTGCATCACCAGTTATTATGTGTCAGTACAGACAGGTGTGTGTGAATGCATAAACTGTGTGGGCATATGTAGTCCAGTATTTACGTGATATACCCATGTACATGGCTGTTAACATCCACATTGTCAGGCTTGGTCCACATGTCTCGCATAAAGGGGATCTGTGTATACCTCTGGAGTGACAGAGAGTGCCAGACTGTCCACATATATTGGTCATATCTATGCTGTAGTCCACAGGATCATTGCTCTGCTATCAGTGGTACTGTACTATGATGACCTTAGGATGTCTGTCAGTAACAGATGGCGTACATGTCAATAGCAGATGTGACCTCCCACACACATGTCTGTTAAGACAATCCCTGTTACAGTAGCAACAGTCTACATATATACCTGCAATACATACCTGATATCCCCTTGCACTAAGAGGTTGAGACTGCTGGTGCTGAGGTAGGACTCCACTCCATGTTTTGGACATATGGTAAACATATACATGTCTACACACATATATGGATATGTATATATGTACATACACATATATATATACATATACACAGCTATATATGTCTACACATATACAGATATATAGATATATATGCACATATAGTTATGGATATCTACATATATATTGACATAAATAGGTATATCTGTTTAGGTATATATGCACACATAGGTATGGATATCTACATATATATCAACATAAATAGGTATATCTATACATATGTGATGTACACACACACACATATATAGATATTATATATATATATATATATATATATATATATATATATATATATATATATATGTACAGAGAGATCTATAAATGGCCATATATATGATGCACTATACAGATGTGTAGAAATACATATATGTGAATATATATGTGTATGTACATGTAGACATATATCTACATATGTATATGTATATATCCATATCCTTGTCATGTGTAAACATTACTGTTGTGTATACCTTCCCAGATGTATCACAACATATGCATCTGATATGTGTATATTTAGATATAACAACATATGTGATGCAACACTAATATCACTAACAAGTACTACACAGTTGTAGAAGTCACAGCAATTGGTATATACTGTTCAATATGTGTACTAACAGATGCATTGGAAAAACAGCAGCTGTCTTCACAGCTGTCGTGGCGTAGTGTTTAGCTGTTGTGACTATAGTGTACAGGGTCCTGGGTTCAAGACCTGCAAAGGCTGTTTCTTTTGTTGCTGGGCAGAACAAGAGTTGCTGGATACAGAGTGGTAAAGGCAGTTTTGAGCAGCTTTAAGCATGTTTGCATGGGTTTGCACGAAGCTAAGCGGTGCTAAGGTACAGTTAAACGTACTGGCACTTACACCATGTAGGCTTCGCTTACCAATGCGCAAATGTGCTTAGCTGTTATATTGCAGCAATACTGACACCTGCTAATCATGGCTCAGCCCTGGTAACCAGTACTCACATCCCATTCTGATAACATAGGGTAATGACATATTTAATAGGTGTATGTAATGCCATGTACATAACATGTGTCTACGTGCTGTTATTACAGTAGCAAGGGATGTGAGTCTTCTGTCTGGGACACTTGAGTATATATGACCTGTACAACACTCTTATCCATGTGAATGTGTTACATACAAGGGTAGTATCCCAGGTTATTTGCCATCACATTGGCATGTAGTGTATCATGCCATTACTACTGTTGACAGTGCTTTCCCAAGCAAGAGTAGATTGCTAATTGTAGTACTGGCAACAAGCACCCCTGCATGCATAGATGGACTCTGAGGCCTCACTTTCATGTTCCTGGTGTGTGAGCTGTGTCACAGTATATATCCCCTACTGGATAGTGATCTGACATGTGGAAAGTAACTGTAGATTACTGTCTGTATAGCACATGTCAGTGAGGGCTGCCAATATGTAGTAATGGCATACATATTCATGTCAGACGTCTATCTGTCGACACATTCATCCTACTGCATAGCTAGTTGGCAAGCTGATGTCTGTCAGTCCCTGTACAGATGTGCAGATGGCAGGTATCCAGCCTGGATACGTACAGGCAACTTATGCTTGAATGACACTGGCATGTCTGCCCAGCTGTGTTATAACTGGCACAGATAGGACACAACACCCTGTACACACCACATGACATGGGTACCTCCACTACACTACCACAGTCAACAAAACATGCTTGGGTACAGGTCTCCAACACAGACACTAACCATGGTTTGTAATACATGTTGCATACATGTCAGGTGGATCACCACACTGGCCATTTGTAGGGGCACCCAGAGGATTGGCTGATGCAGGTCACTCTCACTCTGAGGGTCACGACAGTGTTGTCTGTAGATAGATTGCCTGCTGGCACATGGCAGGTGGCATGATACCACTGTACACACATCTTGTACACTTCCCATCTCTCCATGGACAATAGCCAGGTACACACCTATGACCACCTGCGGTGATGCACCCCAGTACTGACAAATGTGTACATGTGCATTACTGAGGATATCAGTGTCTGCATGTTAGTACACTTGTAGTTGAGAATACAATGAGGGCCTTCACACCCACTGCAACACCCATTGCCATAGTTAGATGTGGCTGCTGCTGTACTGGACATTACATGTATCCTGTTACACTCCTCTCCCTAACAGCTACCTGAGCCTTGCAGTACCAGCACAACACTGTTGTACAAATGGGTTGAAAGGCATGGGATACCCACTGAGTTCTGGCAAGTGTATGTATGTGTGCATGTGTGTATATCTGCAGGGTACAGCATTCCGAGGCCACATACCCCTATTACAATATGCACTGCCACACAGCATTATGGATAGTGATGTTGCTGCCCATAAGGGAGGCATGACAATGCATCACCCTACTATGCCTGTGTCATGTGCATTAGATGCATATCCCTGAAGTACCACTGTTGGGATGGACAATGGGTTGTATCGCAGTCATGGTCAATGTGTGATGGTGGGTATGTCAGAGTGTCATCATGGGTTCCAGTGTGTACAATATCCACAGTGGGGTGTGGGTGCTATGTACACTATCATTACACCATGATACTCCCGGTACATGTCCCATGTACCACTGTATGGTGGCCACTGTCACCATCTACCATACAGTTAACTGATAACACAACTGTCCCTCTGCTATGGCCACTGGTCATGGGGTATCTATAGGCACTGTGACTGTGTGCGGGGTTGGGGCGGATAAAAGGGTTTATCAAACAATGGTGCAGTTTCAGCCTCTGACAACCCCGCCTGTGCCTCAACAGTCCTATCATTATTTTTGGAAAACAAGAAATGCACTGTAAGATCTGTATGGCATTGCATAACAGTGCATACACACACACACACACATACACACACACACACACACACACACACACACACACACACACACATCCTGAAATTCCACCATAATACCTACCTGTCCCTGAATTTACAGGCAGTCCCAAGTTTATTCACGTAAGTTCCCCATCCTGCATCACACTTGGTAACATACACTCATTAATACCACTCATTAACGTATCATTCTTCAAAATGACTGGACAAGTGATCACAACATATGACCTGTTACTTCATTACCTCTTTGACCTGACTGGAGTAGGTTTTACAAGGTCTCACTGCTGTCATCCAGTGTTTACCCTGGGTATGTCCGGACATTGTGAGCATGGCCCCCATATATTAGGGGCTACTACGTTCACTCAATAATGTCACGCACTGGAGTGTCATACATAACTATTGCTCAGTAGATGCAAGATCTGTTACTCAATCAACTTATTATGTGAACAACAGTAATATATGGATACACTCCCTGGTGTTGTCTAGTAATTCCCCAATGCATCTGTGGTGATGCATACATGTGTAGTCGCTCACCTTTCTGCTGATTGCAATTATAACTGTATACCTGGTGTCTAGTTTCCCTCCCAATGCATGTTCCATGCTACAGACCTTATTATTCTATCAGCTGTCCTGAGATTATATATCAGACAAGTATTCCTGGTGTCTTATGTGTCAGTCCATGTCCATGTACTGCACAATTCCAAAGGGAAGTACTGACGTATGAACACCCCCACAATCACACATGTGCATACATGGACACCCACACAAACACACACACAGATGCACACACACATCCTAAGTGCATCAACCCCCTCCACTCCACGAGATTGCACTTACAGACAAAATAACTCCCCCACACACACAAACACCTACAGGTGAGGCTGCACAAAGATAGCACACACAGACCTCCCATTACCCATCTGTCAACATGCATAACATATGGTACTCAACAGCATGCAGTGCAGCTATAGTCAATCCATGCTAGCAACAGTATACATGTGGGTGATGCATGGGCTGTGTTAGTAGGTGATGCCCCTTCCCCTGGAAAACACTGCACCCATGTACACAGTATTGCTGTGCACCTGTTCTGCACCCTGCCATGTAAAGTGCACCATACCTCACAGATGTACACACCATTGCTGAATGTGTATTACTGTCTCAGTTATGTCTGCTCTAATGCCCACAGCCCCTATGTGTTTGTCCAACACATACCTGGGATGATATGTGGACAGATGTCATTTGTGAATGCCTGATGTCTGATTTGCAGATTTCAACATCAGCGGTGCATGTATGACCAAGACAATACTATTATACTGACAACCGTCAAATCTTACCGTGGCTATGGGGAGTGTACACACCCTTATTGATATGACGCCCTCTTCCTTGATATGACATAGGACCACATCACTGCATATATTAACATTACATGAGCCTGATATGTGACATATGCCCTTTACATTCAAGTGCAGTGTTTAACAAATGTGTTAGTTGTGCTGATGTTGACCGTGATGCATACACTTTGTGGGTGCATATGTGTGCACGGCCTTATCATGATGGTTTGTTGCACCTACTATTATGTCTGCTACAGCAGTCACTATTCCTGGCAGTGGTATACTAGCATGGGCTATCTGCATTTGCCAGTATATAATCTGTCTGCCCTACACATGTCCTCCAACTCTGCATGATTGCAAGGTCAACTCATGTACATATCCCTTGGAGTTTACCCACTGCCATCACTATTGCCGTGGAGTATGGGTTACATCTGCCACAATTCCTGAACCTGACTGTGTGCAGATACAGTCATTCATAGCATCCTTAAGATCCCCGCTGCAGTGCACTGGTGTGTCACGATGACATCCCCTCCCCACCTTCAGCCTTTTTGCAGATGCTAGACAACTATGGCCTACACATGTGTGACAGCAGTGTTGCAAACACTGAACACCAAGTGTAACAGCCTAGTCCCAGCTAATGAATGGCAAACATATAGGTGTACACTGGCAATGGCACAATACAGCTGGGGATGGCGGGCCTGAGGTGGGGTGAGGCATTGGTTGTGCAGCACATGTATCTTACATGATACTGTCTGTAGGTTTCCAATGGGTAGGTTTCCAACGTGGTCATGGTAAACGAGTACACATTGCAACGCATGACTTTTGGAGACCTCTGCTGTTATACATACACTAGCTATAGAGAGACATGGCTGATGTTTCCTGTGGTACAACTGTCACATCTGATTACCATAACCCATAGGCCACATGCTTGCAGAGTCCAGGAAATTGCTGACACTGGTACTGCACAGCCAGTACTTGCTAGACATCCTGCAACTCCCTCAGTGTTGTGGCATGTTACTAGGCAGCCCGCATGACCAGTTTACTACATGTGACATCATCTGTCTTGGATGGCCATCTGTTTATTTCCTACATCATTCCTGTCCCATACATCCTTGCCACATAAATGACTGTCTGCACTGTTTGCCATGGTTTATACAATAGTGAGGTATGGCTACATGTCCAGCTCATGGGTGCTACCTGTTGGGTATGGGGCCCTCATCATATCATGTAAGATGTGTGCAAGCCACTGCTGCCTCTGTTGCAGGTAAGTGTGCACATTTGATGGCCAAACATCTTGGACAGCAGGCCAATACATGGTGTGACATTGGGGACATGTACTTGCTGAAAGGTGCATTTCCATGACAAATGCATGCAGTCAGTACCTCAACAGCTGCTTCCACTATATTTTATCTGGAGTGTGTGCACACATATGCTTCCAGTGTTTGTGAAGGTATGTATTCCCCATATTTGCTGCCCTAACCTATGATTCCATATTACACACTCATTGCTCATGTTGGGACCACATTACAGGATTTAATAGTTGTGGACCACAGTATTATGATATGTTGTAGTGTAGATTTGTAACAGTTGCCATTGTAATACTGGTATATACACTGCTGTAGAACTGTATAAGGGTGATGTTTCACTCATGTCTCTACCGTAGGTCATTTGTTCCACCATTATGTTCGTCCCTGTGGATACATTTTGCAATGACAGGATGTTAGTTATATTGCAGGTGTCTAACATACCCTTCAGATACATCATCATGGTCACCACTGTGATGCATGCAGTTAACAGCAACAATACATGAACATATACGGCATGCATTATTGGTAGGTGTGTTAGATGTGTGCATGGAATACACCATACCCATTACATGACCGGTGTATTGGCAAGCATGAACATAAACCATACTCACCAGCTACAGGTTGCTGCCTTGGTGGTATTCCAGAGGGATCTACATAAGTGTGTGAGAGATGTGATGTTAGTAGCCACAGCTGTGGCATTGCTACAGGGTGGGTGCAGCATTACAGTGCATCAACAGTACAAGTAAACAATACTACAGCTTATGCACATCTGTTTATTACTACTACGCAGCAACAGACTATATATATATATATATATATATATATATATATATATATATATATATATATATATATATAAAACATCTCACATATGCATAATCTACCTGTACAGATGTGGATGGATATGCAACAGTGGTCTACTGATATGCCCTGTGGCCTTATCTGCATGCTCCTCTGCCGGTGTGTGGGTAGCACCCACCTCCACTATGGTCTCCACCGGTTGCTGCATGTGCGGGTGGGCAGGTGCCACGAGGCTGGCAAGGAGCTCCTCAATACATGTCGCAGGGGATGGATGGCATGACCCTCCTGTTGTGAGGTGATCCCCCGGACTGCAGCAGCACGCCGATGGGCATTGCAAAGCAGGTCACTGCAATGATGCCGGACCTGCTCATAACTGCAGTTATGCAGGCCGACATCATTGAACCTGTGGATTGGATCATTCCACAGGGCAGTCCGCTCCTGCTGCTCATGGGCTGTCCTGCCAAAGAGCACCTGGTAGTGCTGTACCAGGTGGTTGATGATGACCTAATTTTCGTCTGCTGAATACACAGGTAACTTGCCATGTGACATCTTGCTTGAAGACAAAAAGATGGAAACAGGTCTGAGCAACTCATACAGCAAGGTTACCATAGTTCTTAATTCACATCACTGTCTCTCCGCCACCATATCTGCAACAACAAACTGTTCACACAACTCAATATGTATGGCTACAGCTTACCTACCATTGGGACATATATCGTATTGTACCATGCTTTGTGCTATATATTTGTAGCCATGTTCCCTGTGGGGACACTATTATTACTGGCCTGTTATGGACAATGTCATCTGCATGCCATTGTAAGGGCCACTATGGTTCCATATATGCAAGTGGTCTGTTTGCTATGTGATTCCTGCACATCTGTCATTATGTGTTATTGGGAATATCTATGCATGCTGTTGAACATGATCCGGGATTATGTGGACTATTACTACCCACATATGTTCTATAACAGTGACACAATAGCATGTTTAGGGAACAGTTGCCAGCAGAACCACCTCTCCCACCTCATCTGGCCATGTTACCAGGCGACATTACATGTGGGACCCACCCTGGGGTTTCCTCATCTACTGGTCCTGCACTACCTTCAGGTGGAACCACTTCAGGGGATGGTATCACCCCCCCATGGTGGCACACACAGACATGATCCTGTCACCTGAGGTCAGATCCAGGGTCTGTTGCATAGGGAGCTCCACAGAGACTTGTCAGATGTACTACAGCACCCTGAGACCCTCAATACACAATCACAGGGTCCACATGCTCCTCCTGCTCAGCCTCCAGGCCAGACACCTTCAGGACCGTGAAGCTGCTGTTGTGACTGGCAATGGGTGGGGGCCTTGTTACCATTGTTTCCATATGGGGGCTCATGGGGCTTTCACATTGCAGACCACACCCATCATCCATGGTGTTTACCCACAGTATGTGTCATATACCATCCCTGTAAGCTATCCTCTCTATCTACCAACCCAACCCACCTCCACAAATATACCTGCTATCCTTTCCCAGATTCCCATTCCCACCTTCACAGACAAGGGCAATGTGGTCCCAACAAGGGGTTCACATGTGACAACCATTCATCTTGCACACACTTACTGTTTAATATATATATATATACATATATATATATATATATATATGTGTGTGTGTGTGTGTGTGTGTGTGTGTGTGTGTGTGTGTGTGTATTGATATGTGTGATGTTCCCTCACACATGGCATGCAGCACTCTGATGGAAATATAGGGGACATGTATTTATATACATATGTGTGTGTGTGTTTGTATATATGTAGACATACACACACAATATATTTATATATATATATGTGTGTGTGTGTGTGTGTGTGTGTGTGAGTGTGTATAATATATATACATCTATATATATATATATATGTGTGTGTGTGTGTATCTATATATATATATATATATATATATATATATATATATCTATATATATATATACATATGGTGTCTGTATATCTGTAGACATAAATATATCTATATATATATATATATATATATATATATATATATATATATATATATATATTTATATATATATATATATATATATATATATATATATATATACACACACACACACACACACACACACACACACACACACACACACACACACACACACACACATACAGCACTCAACCTTCCTCTTTACCTAGAGGATAACAGTTTTTGTACTTACTTTCCTCACTTGCTTAGAGAAAAACAGCTCTTATACTCACTTTCCTCACTTGTCTAGAGGAAAGTAGTTTTTTATCCAGGCATGTCCAAGAGTCAACTTCCAGTGTTCTCTCCTGTCTATCTGATGAATCTGGGCATCTTGGGGCAATGTAGCAATTGCCTCATGTACACAGACAACCCTGTCCTCCTACCACACAACATCTCAACCTATGAGAGATGCACTTATCTAGTCAAACTGGAGGTAAAGCTCTCTCCAACCACGACTAAACTTGACAGTCAAGAGAAGAAGGTAAACACTTGCATCACACCACACTCATCACATAGTTCTACTAAACCTACACCCCCAACATCCACTCATAGAAACCCAAAAACATTCATAGAGGCTCTCAATAATAATCTGCTCAAGCAACAGAGACATCCAAAGCAGAAACGCAAGCAACCTCCACCCCCAACACAACCCAAATGACACATAGCCCACAGACTCAGTGTGCCAATAAATCATAGCCCATAAGGCAAAACAATGTATCTAACAAACTAGTCATAGGTGACTCTATAGTCAGGCACACTGATGTCACATTCACCAGGCTAAACAAGGAGAAGGTTGCTGTCAGCTGCTTGTCAGGTGCTAGGATCCGCCACATAACCCAAGCACTCAGGTCACTCCACAACAAGTACAAATATGACTCTGTCATTGTCCATGTTGGTGTGAATGACCTGAGACATACCTCCCTGGACTACATGAAAAGAGACATGGAAGAGCTCTCTGATCTTGTAGCCCAGGCAGGTGTGACCCTAGCCCTGAGTAGCATCCTGCCATTGCCCAGAATGATACTGCAGTACAAGGACAAAATGACTGACTTCAACAATTGGATAAGCTTCTGGTGTCATTCTAGAGGGATCCAGTATCTGTCTGCCTGGGACGACATGCTCGACAGACCACAATGCTTTGCCAGAGATGGCTTGCACCTGTCTCCCCTGGGATTCCAGACACTGGCTAATGGTCTTGCCACCCCTATAGTGCCTTGTTTAGGCAAGGTTCAAATGACAAATTCACCACTGTAACAGGAACAGGCAAGCAAAAACTGTGGGTAATGCTACTCAGTGCTAGAAGTCTAAATCTCAAAATGCACTCACTCGAGGGACTCCTTAAAATGGAGAACATTGATATCTGTGCAGTGACTGAGACCTGGTTCAAGGCTCTAGAGAGCACCCCTGCATTACCAGGCTATAACTCATTCCAGACTTTTTGGCCATCTAACCTGGACCAGAACACCAAAGGGGAGGTGTGTCCATAGTCATTAAGGATATCCACACCTCCAGGCTAGTTGCGCAGCATAATGCATCCAAAGTTATCCAAGTGCAACTAACTCTGGGCAAAACTGCAATCCAAAATATAGACCCATTATAGAGTACAACGCCCCATTTGGAATGCTACAGATCCCCCACCATGCCCCAGGATTCCCACTCCTCTTTTCTTGATATACTGGAAGATATTAGGGTTAACCAAACACCCTAATAATTGGTGATTTCAACTACCCCACCATTAAATGGGAAAACTACTCATGTACCAACTCCTTCACTCAACACTTCCTGGAATTCATAAATTCCAATGCCCTGGATCAACTTATCCACACCCCCACCAGGGGCAACAATATCCTAGACCTAGTCATTACCAACATGAGTGACCAGTGTTCCACACCTGAAGGCATCTCCTCGTTGGTCAGATCCAACCATAAGCTAATCACACTGGATATCCACATCGCGACCCCACTCACTATTAAGGAAACCATGGTAAAAATTTTTTCCAACGCCAACTTCATGCTACTTAAGACAGAAGTGGTGAACTTCTTGACACCCATGGAGATGGACAATGCAGTTACAACTGCTGAATTCTACACAAATGCACTCTATAAGCACTTACATGAGTGCATGGATCGTGCTATCCCAAACAGAACTAGGATGCTATCCTCCAAAAAAATGAAGCCAACCTGGTGGTCCCCTGCCATAAACAAACTCTACAACAGAAGGAAGAAACTTGCAAAAGAGAGTAAAAACCCATGAGTGGAGGAGCTCCCTAGTGAGCCTCAGTAAGAAGCTGACATCCCTTATAAGATCCTCCAAAGTGACAGAACACACACTGTAAAAGTTGCAGACTCTAAATCTGACTTCAAACCAGTGACAAGTGGCGTACCACCGGGTTCAGTCCTGGGACCTCCCCTGTTTGGTATCTACTTCTCTAAAGTACAGGCTAACACAGAAGGCCCCTGGCTAATGAAGTTCGCAGATAACTGCAAACTAGGAGCCATAGTCGAGTCCCCAAATGATGTGGACATTCTATATAAGGGCCTCACTGAGACAGATACCTGGTGTCAGAGGCATGGCCTCAAGCTCAATGCCAAAAAGTGCATTGCCATCCCCTTTGGTAAAAACTCTGTACCCATGAACTACCACATAAATGGCAGTCTACTTAATGCCGAATGTGTGATAAGAGACCTTGGGATCCAGGTGGACAGTAGTCTCTCCTTTCATAATCCCATCACCACAGTAGTCAGGAAATCCTTCTATGTGGCACACCTCATCACAAAATGGTTCTCATCCAGGAAAAAAAAAGTCATTGTTCCCTTCTACTTGGCACTCATTAGACCCATTATAGAGTACAACGCCCCTTTTGGAATGTACCTCACAAGACATCTGCAGCAGCAGGAAAAGCCACAGAATTACCTCAAAAGGAGGATTACTGGCCTCAAACAGATGCTCTACACTGACCATCTCAAAAACTCCAGCTTTACTCTGTAGCATATCACCTACTCCAAAGAGATCTCTGCCTAACATATAAAGCTATGTTAAACCCAGAGCTGTTGGATATGCTACACCTAAAGAAATCCCTATCCCTCCAAGATACACGGTCTAGGGACCTAAACCTTGTCACCACAATAAACAGGACATGCTGGAGGGATATATTCCTGTCCCAGAGACTTCCTATACTTAAGAACAAGCTACACATCTATGTCAAGCAAAGTTCCTCATTAGCACTCTTCAAGAAAAATCTTGACAAGTGGATGGGAAATAGGAAATACACCCGGGGATCACTTCTGTGGCTCTGCTCGACAGGGGCACAGGAAATTAACTTTCTTGGGTGGTGTAAGCCAAGGAGCCTTGTTGGCTATGCTTACTTAGGCACTTGGGCCGATAGCCTTGTACCTACCTATGAACCCATGAACATACCTAAATATATATATATATATATATATATAGGGTACATTCAGACATCAGGTCCACAATCTCTAACTCTCCTTTCTGCACAGCTGCACTGTTCTGCCTTGCTACAACACAGACAGGTGCCACATATGGACACAGCCTAACATTTGGGGGGTATATATAGGGACAGATTGCAGGTAAGCCTAATACATACCTATGGCATTTCACCATTCTACATTACATGCTAACTTGCGTGTCCTGCAAGTGGTGGGCTTTGGAGCCCACATGTCCATCATTATGGCATTATTTCCACCACCAGCTATTGGCCACAGTAATATACATGTTTTCCATTACACAACACACACTATGATGACTTAAATCTTGTCAGTCAGTGCTGCTCTGCACAGTTGACGGGTATGGCCCACTACCCACAGGGACAGACTCTATTGTCCATAGCAATTGTTCAGCTGAGCATCATTATAACAATAACATCTGATGGCACATATAAATCATTCCACATCATCTATCCCATTATTATGGATTAAGTACTACAGTCAATTACATGCAAATATACTTCACATACCTGTTGTGGGAATGATATCTGTTCTGGATAGTTTCCTTGTAAGTTTTTTTCTCTCCTTTGCCTTGGCCTTTATCCTGCTTTCTTTTTTCTTAGTTTGTTTGTTTCACACTCTCCCTCTCTCAAGTAAATGAATTGAGCTGCTTTGAAAAGATTGCAGCATGGATTTTGTAGGTGATGCACATGATCAGGTTATGGCCTCTGCACCAGTCAGTCTCATTCACTTGCCCCCTGCATGCAGCATGCAGTGTAGTACTTCCAATTGCCACTGTCATGGCAACCCACTACTATACATCCCTACATCATGTGGATGTGGTCCTTTTACCTTTCCTGTATGGTGGACATCCTTCCTGCATGTGGGCAGCAGTGTTACAGACAGCAGGTAGCAATACCTCTTACAAGAGGACTTGCAGACTCAGGCCAGCTACATATTTGTATGAAGTTCCAGAACTAGAGAGTGTGAGTAGTGTTGTCATATGCATTGTATAGCACCAGTGTTACAGGGTTTGTGTGTACATACTAGTTTATGATGGCCAGAGGTGTGCCTGTTATGTTTTGTCTGTCCACCACACAGGTCTTGTGTCAGATATATCACTAGTAGTGTGTGCGCTGAGTGCTATCAGTACATGGCTACATCCATTTGTGTTTCTGACTTCATATTCCTGACTAAGGGTATGTTGCAGACTATCCTGTAACACCAGCAACTTGCTCAGTGTATGACAACACTATTTCACATATGGGCCTGTGTTCTGGCCTCTGTCCTCCACCAAAATACCAGACTTTGTCCATATGACATTCAGTAAGGGGTTGTTATGTAGTGGCTGGTGATTATGTCATGCTGCCATTCCTGCCATTATTCCAGTACTGTTGTGGCCCCCACACATATTGTGGGGTAGGGTCCATATATATGTGGGCTTCAGCTGCACAAAATGTGTGAGCCCTTCTGCAGTCCAGAGGTCAGTGTATGTAACAGTGTTATATGCCCCTGTAGGTCAGTCTAAGGGGGGTTATGCACCATAAATAACCTAGGCTGTTACAACATGTGAGGGATATCAGTAGTAAGCTGTCTTAAGGTATATGGCTGTACATTACCATACATTTCACCTTGGGAAGATTGCTGGCCTACTGCTTACTGCCATATGGATTCTTCTGTTTGTCAGTGTGATTGTGATGATTGCAGGTATGCACTATTATGTAACAGATACATCCCATTGTGTCAGCTTAAGTCTTTTCCCACTAGGGATTGAGTACAGAGTGTAGTTAGAGGCTTTTGGGCTATACAGCTGCATTACTTACTGCTGACGGATTGTTATCGTGTGGTCCAGTCTGTTTTTACTGTTACACTAATTGAAGGCCTTGGCCTGGACAGCAACATATATTATGCTTTCGGATTACTGTATTAAATTATCTGTTTGAGAGTTGCATTAATCTGTATGCATGTATTTCAAAGTCTAAACAGCTATATGATGGCATATACAACTGTAATAGTACACAAATAAAACTTTCTTATGTATGCAAACCTGTGTTTGGTGTAATATCCTTTGACTTCTCTGTGGGTATATGTTTCAGGCAACAGTTCTTTTGTATGGGTGACTCATACACTGTCCATTTGATAAGGTGGCGACTGTAGGAATACTGCTGTTTAGTATGCTGTGCATCCTCTAAATATGTATCCTCCTATACATATATCTGTGTGTGTATGTGTAGTTACATACACACATATATATATATATATATACACACACACACACACACACACACACATATATATATATATATATATATATATGCATATATGTGTGTGTGTGTATGTGTGTGTGTGTGTGTGTGTGTGTGTGTGTGTGTGTGTGTGTGTGTGTATGTATGTATCTTTGGAATGTTTACTGCTTCCACATTGTACATTCCCTATGGTAGCCAGACTGTACTGCATGATATGTTATTGATACCAGCCTGACATCATACAGGTGGGATGGATTACTGTTAACGTCTTGTGCCCATGTTGTGTTGGGTCCTGGGTATGGGACTTACAACAGTTGGTATTGTATTGCAGGGCAGATCTGTTTTGCTGTGGGGGATGGGGTGATATAAATACTTACAAGACGTATTTCGTTTGGACCCCCTCACCCCTATTAATGGTGCCTTTAGTCATATATGTATTTGTTATGTTCTCTTTTAGATCTATGGATATATATATATATATATATATATATATATATATATATATATATATATATATATATATATATATATATATATATATATATATATACATGTAGACATTAATATCTCTAGAGGTATGCATATGTATATATATATATATATATATATATATATATATATATATATATATATATGGGTTCCATCAATTTGTTTGAAGTTTCACTACTTCGAACGCTACTTCACTGAATCCGCTTGTTCGAAGTAGTGAAACTTCGAACATTGACTTTGGCATGCACACTACAGCGTGGAATAGGAATATTCCCTTTTCCTCGCTGTAGTGCGATCTCGGAGTTGGTATATTTAAGTAGGGGGTGTGGGGGGTGCAGGGGGGCTTGCCCCCCCCCACAAAAGCATGTTTTAGTGTTTTTTTTTGTGTAGTACACTTCAGCGAAAGTGCACTTTCATTCAAGTGGACTTTCGCTGAAGTGTAGGGTCTACTGCTTAATTTCGGAGAAGTGTATTTTCAATGTTAAGCAGTAGACACATATATATATATATATATATATATATATATATATATATATATATATATATATATAAAATATGGGTCTATATTAGATCACCGAATGCTTAAAAAAGCAAATGGTGATAAATCGATCCTATGTAAGTGAAAGCTTGCAATTTCGAACTGTCAGAACAGCATTTTTTTTCCTAGGGAAAAAAAATCTCTGTTCCAACAAAATACATAAATACATAAATAAAACACTTTAAACATTACATTAATTGCGGGGCTTCACCCCCCCGCCCCCCTACTTAAATATACCAACTCCGAGACTGCACTACAGTGCCGAAAATGGCAAAGTAACGAAGCGGCCAAGCAAATTCTTTCCCATGGAAAGAATTCACTTAAAAGCCTCTTCGATCTTTTGCCATTTCCATCTTTTGAGTTCGACCAAGACGCATTCGAAAGAATGCATCTTCGGTCTTCTAAGAGGAAACCTATACATATATATATGTCCTGGATGATATGTTTGTGAAAACATCAGGGTTATGTATATCTGACATGGCTTAGTGGTAAATCACTTTGGCTATGGTGTGCAGGGTACTGGGTATGAGCCTTGCAAAGGCTGCTTATGTTGTTTCTGGGCACAACAAGGGATATTGGATACAGAGTGATTAAGGCACTTTTAAGCAGTTGTAAGCGGGTTTGCGCAGGTTTGCTCAGAGGTAAGCACTGCTAACTTCCGGTTACAGTTTCTTATACTGATTTAGCTTCTCAATTGCTTAACCTGTGTAGGCATTGCTTACCCCCATGCAAACAAGGTTAAACCCGCTTACTGCTGCTTAAAAGTGCTTACTCCCACTTATCCCCGCACTAATTTCTGTAAAAGAAATTAAAAAGGGTTGATAGGAAAGTGGTGAAAAAGGGGCACAAAGAGGGAATGACAGTAGGGAAAATAGCTAGGGAGGTAAAGGACAGGTGTAGGGAATGTCCATAGCTGCCCATTTCTTCTACTGCAAAAGCTGTGCATATACACTGACACTCAAACCTCTGACAGAGGGATGAGGACAACAATAATATGTTGCGAAGCCAATTAGACCAGATTACATGTGTCCAGTGTGCAAAATGTACAGCTATGTGTGGGGTGAGATTTTTTTGGGAACAGATGGCCCTTTTTTTTTCAGGTGAGAGTGGGATGTTGGGGAGGGATATTAGGTATATTTGTGGAGGTAGGTTGGGTAGGATAACAGACAAGACAGACAAGGCAGACTATAAGGGCAGTATATGACACATGTGGGGGGTAAACACCTTGATGGGGAGGGCTGTTTAGAAATTGGAAGCCCATGAGCCCCCTAGTAGAAAAAGTGGGACTGAGGTCCCCACCCATGGGCAGTCAACACTGCACCTTCACAGCCCCAAAGGTGGCCCAATTCCAACAGGCTGTTCATGGAGCTGACTACGTGATGATGTCAGGTCAAAAGGCAAAAAAAATAAATCCAGTAAAATCAGAAATTAAGGGGTGCCACTCGGGAATCGTGGCACCCCATTATTTGGACCTCAAAACCAGTAAAAACTGAGAAATGCGGTACGGTTGAGAAGTATGCTACGGATACCTCTAAGCATCAAATACTGCTTGTTCATATTTGCATCAATAATTCCAAAACCATGTTATGTACTGGACTTTAAAGAATTTCATCTTCAATAGCAAACTAAACTGCATTAAAATTTGACCTCTGTCAAGTGCAGGTAAATAGATATTAATTGTTGTTTTTATGATATTAATTTATATAGATATAATGTTCACATTTTTCTAAATATCTCAACAACCTTGTAACACAGAGAGAACTCCTTAGCCTTAAATGAAAGCTCTCAGCTAGATGAATAAAATACTGGTGTCAATATGTATGTAACTTGAGTGGTTGCTGAGATAATGTAAGCTGTTTACAAATATTACAAATGCAATTGTTACTGTGTTTACTGTGACTTATAAAATTCGGTTTAAGACCTACAACCTAAAGAATACTACCACTATAAAAATAGTTTGTGCTGAAGAGTTTGTCAGTTTTATTTCTTTCATAATACCTATGGTTCCAAAGATATGAACATTTGTTTGAAATGTGAGGAAATAATTTGATTCTGTCAAAAGGCTTAGGCTCCATCCATTGGAAGTTATAGTACAAACTTCCAGAGTGCCTTTGGAGTGAATGAATTAAAAGAAGGAGAGACAGTGAGGATGCAAGCAGCGAAGGCTTTGATCGAATTGGTCAAGTGAGAGGCATATGTGCCAAGCCGAGATCCTACTTAGTGGAATATGAGGGTATAGAATCCAGGAGAAACCACAGGCATCTTCTTCCTGGGTCAGAAACGATATCGCAGCATTGTACCTGTAATACAGACTCTAGATCTCAGAGCAACCCTGACAATGTTCATACTGAAGAACATGTTTCAGTATCCATTCCCGTTCCTGATGATTTCCAGTTTTCCTCAGATTTGAACATTCCTTGAAGACACTCCCCATTGCTAGATCCAATTCTGATTTTTATATTACATGACCAGGTCGTATTTTTGTATTTCTAGACCTGGTTTACTATCAAAAAGTTGAAATTCACATGGTTGACATTTATAACATTGAAAGTCATTACACCGAATGTTCAAAATACTGAAAAAAAAATGTCTAAATTTAAATGATCGAAAAGCACCTGCAAACTAACACTAGTGTTTTTGCAGGGGGGGTTGTGCTCCCCCTGCACCCCTCACACCCCCTGCTACTTATATATTACAACTCCGAGACTGCACAACAGTGCAGACAAGGGAAAATCCTTGCCCTGTTTGCAACATAATGTTGACAGGTAATTTGCATGCACTTCCTCTCGACCAAATGAACTACTTAATATTCATGTGTCAAACATATGGTTCGATCATATGAACATTAGACCAAATTAATTTCGACATTTTGATAGTAAACCTCTAGACCTAATGTAAAATATGCAGCAACATGGACATGATTGTTTTATATGTGTCTAATTTTGTATGATTGCATGTCAAAGAATTATTTCTGTATAACTCCATGTCAAAAGATCATTTCTGTATAATTGCATGTCAGCGAATACTGTCATTTGGTATATGATCTATTTCTCAAACAGGGAAGATGTAGAACAGAGCGTGTGTGTGTAACTTTAAGAAGCATTTCCAGATGTAGGCACATGCATATAAATAGCGAGCATGTGCAGGCAGGAGTGCCATTTTAAGAGAACAGCCAGAGTGTTAACAGGTATGAGTGTACTAGTCAGTCTGTTTATAAGTTTATTTAAGTTTAAGTTACTAAGCCTCATTCCTGATGTGTTTGTGTGTAATAAAGCTGCTAAAACCGAACCCACAACTGTTCGTGTTTTTTATCCTGATCAGACGAGCGACAGCAAGTATGCTACCTGAGGTGCTACTGACAATGCTTTCAAATGCTTTAGCACAATAGTGATAGCATTTGCTAAACAAAACAGTTGCATATTGTGAACAGACTTGGCATAAGCAGCAGTAAACTTCTCTTTTCTTGAAGCTCACAATTACTTGGAAAATGCATCTGAAACTCAACTCCTTGAAACTCATGCTTTTTTAACAGCCTTGGTAGTTGGGGTAGAGAACTCAGCCTTCTTTCCTGTAACTAAGGTACAGGGTTTGAATCTGAGCAAATTTTAATAACCACCTGCTTTCCTAAATGGGGAAATGCACACACACACTTACTTGTCCCTGCCGTAGAAGAATTAAATCCAATCCCAATCTGTCCAAGAGTGTGTCCTGGAATGGAATGTCTTTGTGTATTTAAAAGGAAGAAAAGAAGGTCTGTGCGATGATGATGCATGCAGAGATGCAACAGGTGTGTGAGACTGGAAGTAGAAGGTGTTCTTAAAGAAGAACATCCTTAAAAAATGTAATTTATTTGTAATTAAAAAAAAGTAAATGTGACAGTTCCTTGGCAAGCTTGCCCCCTCCCAGCCAGCCGGAGCCCACTCCCAGTCAATGGGCCCTAGGCGACTGACTGCCTTGGTCACCTAGTGCTGGATCTAGATCTGCTCTGCAGTCAATTAATTTCAACATATTTTGAAAGGGGAGTGACAGGTGGTAAAAAATCAGTCCTGCAAAAGACTGTTTAGACACAGCTATCTGAACTTTCATTTTCTGATATCACTGCATTGATTTCAAAGGATGTAGTGATTTCAAAGTTTATTATGTGTGCAAGTATGTATTTTTCTTTTTCTGACTATTACTCTTTTGTCTCCAGCAGAAGAGGTGAGTGAAAGACTTTGATAAGCAGACACATACGTCTCTCTCTCTTTCTCACACACACACACACAGACACACACACACAGACACACAGACACACACACACACACGCACACACACACACACACACACACACACACACACACACACACACACACACATTCACACACACACACACACACACACACACACACACACACACACACACACACACACACACACACACACACGCATGCACGCATGTGCACACACACACACACACACACACACACACACACACACACACACACACACACACACACACACACACACACACACACACAAATACTTTCAAACTACAGCTTTCAAGATGCCATTGAAGGGCTTTAATCAAGACCACATGATTTTCAAATCAATATTCTGCACTGAAATGTTCCACATGCATATTTCTTTAGACTGAATGGCTACAGAAACCAATCACTAGGAAACTTGTCAATATGACTAGATGTCTACATTATTCAAATTTCTTAGGCTTAACTACTCAGTTTCTACCTAATCTACTAAAGCCAGTGTGTGGTGTTTCTAAATGTCCATAAGGCCTAGTATGATTTATATTTATTCTGTAGTTTAGTATAACACTGAAATTAGGATCAGATAAACTTGGGTATTATTTAAGAAAAAAAATTGCAGAATCATTACTTGGTTTTAGAAAGCATGGTTGACATTTGAAGCAAACTTGTGGCATCATTTAAGATAGTAATAGCATCAACATGGAACATTTAAAAAGAACTTGAATCTCTAGCCTGGGGAGAAAAATGTTTAAAAAGAACTTAGTTGACTTGTCTGAGGATAAATGTCACATGATCAGATGGAGAACTTTTGTACATGAGCTTGTGTTTGATTTGATTTGATATTATTTTCCTATATGATATGCCCTACTGTGCCTATTTAAATAATATGCATGCCAAGAAGTCATGGTGCAACGTTATAACCCACAATGCCACCATTAACTATGTGCTCCATATTGAAGTAAACAAAACTAGAAGACAGCAATCTACTGCAGTTTTAATATCCTTCAGGAATTAACAATCAGCTTGAAATGCATGTTTGTATATCAGAATCTACTTTAAGAGGAGAGAAGCTAAGCAATATTTTTCATTTCCTTTCAAAAAGAGGGTGCCAGAATAAGGCTCCCTGCATTGTCAACAAATCAGATAAGCAAGTTGAATTTACCTACAACTACACTGGTGTAACAATATTCTTGTTATATATCTGGCATCCAGAATGCAAATGAACTTTACCAATGTGCTTTGCCAGAACTGTAAGCGGAACCAGTAATTTGCAGCCTTAATACTAAATATTCTGTCAAGATTGCTATGCTTGCAAGGCTAATTTTATCTAAGTAAAATATGTGCTCTTTAATTTTATAAATATGTAGACTGCAGTGAATTAGCTGGGGGGGGGGGGCATTTAGAGAATGTTCTGTCTTTGGATTACTATGGTACAGTTGTATTCTTGACATCTAGCATGCCATTCCAGAAACTACTTCCAGGATTCAGTAAACTCCATGTAAAAATAGCATTATTCCTACATGGAGTGAATGGTGTCGGTGTCTGCATCCCCCACTCTGCAGCGTGCCTTACATATTAATGAAGGCGTGCTACTGAGACAGATCTACACACACAGCTGGAAAAGAAGCTATATATAAATGTATAGCTAAAATTTTAATATTTCTGTTAGCTTAGTGGATCGAGTCATGGCTTGCAATGTAGTAGGTGCATGGTTTGAATTCCAAGACAGGACATTTAGCTTTTACATGGAAAAGTAGTTTTATAATTTTTTTATTTTATTTAATGATGTAGTAATTAATATTTCTTAACCAGGGTAGTTAGTGTAGCTGGTCCATATTCCCAGAGTTAGTGGAGATATAAGGTGAAAACCCCCATATAAACACAAGTGTCTCATACAGTACAGTCACACCGCAAGGTAATGTTATGAAAGCACATAGGGGGAGGTCATGTAAATGATACAATCACTGGTCATTAATAGTCCAAAATGAGCATGCTTATTGTTCAGCCCAATCAGCATGCCTGTTGTAAATCCTAGCATATACCAATGGAAAAAGGTCTGATTGCCCCACTCTATTCCGTTACTATATACTGTAATCTTATATTTTTTTAACAAAAAAAAGTAATCCGGACTCTGGACATAGCAGAGAGACAGGATGGAGAAAATACTAGGAAAATCAGGTACGTTATTTAAAACTAAAGACACGTACCTGATTTTCCTCGTATTTCCTCCATATTCTCTCTCTTACCCCTAAACTGTACGACATTTTATTTTTGCATATAAAAAAATAAATAAATAAAAATCAAAAATGGAGCAATGGAGACCTTTTCTTCTGCGTTGCTTCCTTTGCAAAGCACTGATGTAGTGGGTATGCATGGGAATGCAAGTCCAATATGCATGCGCAGTACATCAGAAAAAGTCCCTGGATACTGTAAAAATGTGGAAGGACAGCACTGCGCTGGTATATAAAGACATTTATTTAAGAAAAGTAAATATTTTCTCTTAAATAATGTCATTGTATAATAGCAATAACCAACCCAGTGGTTGTGGTATAGTAAGATTTACCCACGGTTGCCTTTATTTAATCACTCGGGCTTCGCTCTCGTGATTACACCACAACAACTATGGGTAGAAATCTTAATATACCACACCGACATTGTCGGTTATTGCTTAAGTAAAATATATACACTTAATAGTATATATACTATTGTAGATTTTATGTATGTATACTATTGTAGATTTTATGTATGTATTGTAGATGCCCCTCTTGTAGATTTGTATTTGGATACTCCTTCTGAGTCCATCTCATTTGCTCACTCAACTGAGTGCAGTGAGATCATATTCTGATTTCAGGCACTCCTGCTGTGTACAAAGAGAGCATTTGGGAAGGACAACCTCTCTAGCCTCTTAATCCTGCTCTGTTCCCTCCCTCAAAAAAATAAAATAAAATCTCTATATATATTTTATTCAGCTGCTCTTACTGTAACTGTCTTAGTTGCTCTTCTGCATGCTATCTGTTCAGTCGCTCTTACTCTGCACTTATTACTGCTTGTTAGTAGCCTTCTAATTTACTGCCTTCTGCACTTGTTTTTTAGTCATTTGTTAATTTAATTGCATTTATTTGAACTGTATTTGCCATAGTGTTGTTACACACTCAGGTGTGCTGGCCTGCACTGCAATTTGAATTGTATTTACTGCTGTTTTAGCTGATTTTCTGTTAAAAAAAAAAATTCTAAGCTTGTTTCCTGCCTTTCCTGTAACTAGTCAAGTCCAGATACAGACTTGCTGTATCCAGGACTGCTGGTAAGCTTCTGAGCCCCCCAAGCCTTTCTGTGTTGGAGGGACGCCTTCTAGCTTATCAGTGGGAGTGGTAAGCACTAGGTAGCCTATCTACCATGAGAAGAGTGGTTTTGGCCCTGAAATTGTAGTTCATTGGCCATTTGGGCAGTTTTTCCATCTCTTTCTACTTTCTGGTTAAAAGCCCGTTTTGTGTTTGGTCCTTGCCTTTCCTATAACTAGTGTAGTCCAGGTACGGATTTGCTGTATCCAGGACTGTTGGTAAGCTTCTGAGCCCCCCAAGCCCTTCTGTGTTGGAGAGAAGCCTTATAGCTTATTAGTGGGAGTGGTAAGCACTAGGTAACCTATCTACCACAGGAAGAGTGGTTTCTGGCCCAGAAATGATAGTTTATTGGCCGTTTGGGAAGCTTTTCCATCTCTTTCAGCCTTCTGATTTAAAAGCCTGTGTTTGCGCTTGTTTCCTGCCTTTCCTGTTACTAGTCTAGTCCAGGTACAGATTTGCTGTATCCAGGACTCTGTAAGCTTCTGAGCCCCCCAAGCCTTTCTGTGTTGGAGGGAAGCCTTAGAGCTTATCAGTGGGTGTGGTAAGCATTAGGTAGCTTATCTACCAGAAGAGGAGTGGTTCCTGGCCCAGAAATTGTAGCTATTGGCCGTTTGGGCAGGTTTTTCCATCTCTTTCAACTTTCTGGTTTAAAAGCCGCACTCGAGCTTGTTTCCCACCTTTCCTGTAACTAGCCTAGTCCAGATACCGAGTTGCTGTATCCAGGACTGTTGGTAAGCTTCTGAGCCCCGCAAGCCTTTTTGTGTTGGAGGAAAGCCTTCTAGCTTATTATTGGGAGTGGTAAGCACTAGATAGCCTGTCTACTATGAGAGGAGAGGTTCTTGGCCTAGAAATTGTAGTTTATTGACCATTTGGACAGTTTGTCCGTCTCTTTCAACTTTCTGGTTTAAAAGAACAAATCTGCGCTTGTTTCCCATCTTTCCTGTAACTAACCTACTGGGTAGAATTAGATAGCCTTAAACTGATACAAGCCTTCTAGCTTAGAAGAGAGACTTTGGAGTGATTAAGTATCAGCTTTCTGTACTTAACTGTTTTCCACCTAAACACAGATTTTCCAGCATTTATTGTGATTTAAAAGCTTGTTTTTTTTTCACATATTGTACTTATTTGACTGCCTGCACTTTTAAAAAGTTGTTTTTTGTTTAAATCATTTAACTGTTGTAGGCTACACACTCAAGTGGGATAGCCTTTTCTGATTGTTTGTAGTCGTTTAAAGCTGTTTTAAGTGTATTTTTTAATGTTTTTGCCTTATATTTTCAAAAAAAAAAAAAAAAAAAAATTCCTTGTTTCCCACCTTTCTAAGCTAGTATAGTCCAGTTTTCAGGCTAGTGCTGAATTCAGGGCTGTGATACTAGTTTCTGAGATGCCCATACCTTACTTGGATAGAAGGAAGTTTCTCCATTCACCTGTGAGAGAGGGGAGTTTTGAGCAACCTATCTGTCCCTGGGGGAGTGGTTCCAGCCCAGAAGTTACTAGTTTATTGGCCATTTTGGGCTAATTTCTATCTCTTTCATTTCCCTACTATAAAAACCACGTTTGCATGGTTTTGCACACCGGGCAGCGCTGGTTAGCTACGGTTAAATTATTCCCGGCTTCACTAAGGCTCCTCTTCATTTTTTCCCTTGAAACTAGTCTACCTCTCAACCTAAGCACCCAAAAAGCATCCTACAGCCCAGCACTTACTCAGACCTAATAGCAAGCACTAATATACACTGACATTGATTGCCCAGCAGGGCAAGGCTCCTTATTCACCCCTCACCAACCAACCAACTAAGCAGCTCACCCTACTATTCAGGCATGACAAAAGGGCAATTTCAGGTGTACTCTCCAATCCAGCTGGTGAATCTGGGTATCCTGAGGCAATGTTACAACTGCCTCATGTACACAGACAACCTCTTCCTCCTATCACAAAACACTAACATATGCGAGAGATGCAATTATACAGCCAAACTAGAAGCTAAGCTGTCACCACCCAAGACTGGAACAGACAGTCAAGAGGAGAAGGTTAACACATGCACCACACCTCCAGCCAAACACAGATCTACTAAAACAGCACTGGCAAAAAATACACATAAATACACAAAATCATACTTGGAGGCTCTAAATAAAAACATGCGAAAGCATCAGAGACCTCCAAAGCATACACCAAAACAACCCGCACCTCCCGTCACAAACCAGACAGCACATAAAACACAAAATCAGTGTGTCAAACAATCACAGCCCTTAAGGCAAAATAACATACATACAACACTAGTAATAGGTGACTCTATAGTCAGGCACACTGATGTCCCACTCACTATGCTGGACAAGCAGAAAGTTACTGTTAGCTGCCTGTCGTGAGCCAGAATTCGCCACATAACACAAGCACTCAGGTCACTCCAGAAAAAGTACAAATATGACTCTGTCATTGTTCATGTTGGTGTGAATGACCTGAGACATACCTCCCTGGACTACATGAAAAGAGACATGGAAGAGCTCTCTGATCATGCAGCCCAGGCTGGTATGACCCTGACCCTGAGTAGCATCCTGCCCTCACCAAGAATGATACTTCAGTATAAAGAAAACATGATCAATTTCAACGATTGGCTAAGGTTCTGGTGTCATTCAAAGAGGATCCAGTGTCTGTCAGCCTGGGACAACATGCTCGACAAGCCGCATTGCTTTGCAAGAGATGGCTTGCACCTGTTAGCCCTAGGCTTTCGAATACTGGCCAAGGCTCTTGCTGCCCCCATAGTGCCTTTTTTAGGCAAGGCTCAAAAGTCAAATCCACCTCTGTAAACAGCACAATTAACAAAAAACTGAGGGTTATGCTACTCAACATCAGGAGTTTAAATTTCAAAATGCACACGCTCGAAGCAGTCCTCAGTATGGAGAACGTTGACATATGTGCAGTAACTGAAACCTGGTTCAAGGCTCCAAAGAGAACCCCAGCACTACCGGGCTTTAACTCATACCACATGTTTCGGCCACAGAACACGGAATGAAACACAAAAGGAGGGGGTGTATCCATATTCATCAAGGATACCTACACCTCCAAGTTAGTGGTGCAGCATGATACCTCTGAGATCATCCATGTGCAGCTAACATTGGGCAAATCTGCAATGCAAACTGTGGCCTGCTACAGATCACCCTCCATGACCCAGGACCACCACTCCACCTTTCTGGAAACACTGGAAAACATGAAGGTCCTACCGAACACCCTGATATTGGGCAATTTCAATTACCCTACCATTCACTGGGAAAACTACTCGAGTACAAACTTCCAGGCCATGCGCTTCCTGGAATTCATCAACTCAAACACCCTGAATCAGCTGGTAAACTCCCCTACTACAGGTGAAAACATATTGGACCTGGTCATCACCAACGTGGGCGACAGGTGTTCCACACCGGAGGTCAACCTGTCACTGGTTAGATCAGACCATAAACTATTCACTCTGGATGTCCACACCCCACCACCACCCCCAACTAAGGAAACCACAGTAAAAAACTTTTCTAAAGCAAACTTCACCTTACTTAAGGCAGAGGTGCTAAGTTTCACAGCCCCCCCCCCAAAAGGATAACGCTGCCCAAGATGCAGAAACCTTTACAAATGAACTCTATGAGCACCTACAAGGATGCATAGATCGTGCCATCCACTAGCAAAACAAAGACTCACTCCTATAAGAGAAGGAAACCAGTTTGGTGGACCCCTGCCATAAACAGGCTGTACAATAGAAGGAGGAAACTAGTTCAGAAAAAAAGCAAATTCCAAGAAGGAAAGACATCCCTGATCAATATCAGTAAGAAACTAAGGTCTCTCATAAAATCATCCAAGGCTAACTTCAAAAGAAAAATAGCCAAGGATTCAAAAGATTACCACAAAGCCTTCTTTAGATATGTTAAGAATCTAAATGGCAACTTACAGATATACACTGAACTAGTGCAAAATAGCACAAAATATACTGAACCTACTGATATTGCCAACATCTTGGCAGAAAGATTCAGTGCAAACTACACCCCCCTCTCACCCCAAAAAGGGCCCACAACAATACTGGAAAAGTGTAGTGCCCCAAAAATTACAGACGCACAGGTGAAAACATCCCTTTCAAAAGCCAAAAACACAGTATCAATGGGACCAGATGGTGTCCCAGGCTGCGTCTTGCACAAACTACAGAATGAACTAACCCCCACCTAAATACACTGTTCAACCTTAGCCTCTCCACAGGCTACATGCCCATAGAATGGCACACAGCAATGGTTATTCTTCTCCACAAAGGAGGGGCCACAACTGACACTGGTAACTATTGCCCCATAAGCCTGACTAGCCTGGTCTGCAAGGCTATGGAGTGCATCATCATGGAACTCATTAACAAAAACACTGGAAACCTCCAAACACTTGACCTGACCCAGTTTGGCTTTGTTAAGGGCAGATCATGCCTAGTAAATCTGGTTGACTTCTTTTAGACAGTCACCAAGGCCATAGACGAGGGAAAGGTGGTTCACATAGCCTACCTTGACCTCGTCAAGGCTTTTGACACCATTCCCCACTCGGGTATTACAGAAAAACTCACCAGCCTGAACATAAACCCCTACGTCATGAGATGGGTTGCCAACTGGCTTACAGACAGAACTCACACGGTAAGAATAGTGGGCTCCAGGTCCGACTCCAAACCAGTCACAAGTGATGTCCCACAAGGCTCAGTTCTGGGAACCCTACTGTTCGGCATATACTTCTCAGAAGTACAGGCAAACACAGGAGGACTATGGCTAACCAAGTTTGCCGATGACTGCAAACTGGGAGCCATAATTGACTCTCCAGCTGACACGGACATCATCCAAAAGGGCCTTACTGAGATGGACACCTGGTTTCAAAGTCATAACCTTAAGCTCAAATACAAAAAATGCAGAGTCATCCCGTTTTGGAAAAAAAAAACACCCACGAATTGCCACATAGGTGGCATCCCCCTTAATACAAAAGAGGTAATAAGAGATCTGGGGACCCAGGTAGATAGTAATCTCTCCTTTGACAATCATATTGCCAAAGTAGTTAGGAAATCCTTCTATGTGGCCCATCTAATTACTAAAGGGTTCACATCTAGAAATAAAGAGGTTATAGTGCCTCTCTACTCGTCACTCATTAGACCCATCATAGAGTACAATGCCCCATTTGGGATGTACCTCACAAGACACTTCCAACAGCTGGAAAGACCACAAAAGTACCTCACCAAGAGGATTACTGGCCTCAGACATATGTCCTATGCAGCCCAACTGAAAAAACTCCATCTGTACTCCGTGGCATATCGCTTACTCAGAAGTGATCTCTGCCTGACTTACAAAGCCATGTCCAACTCAGAATTGATGGACATGCTCCACCTAAGGAAATCCAAGTCACTGCGAGCCACACGATGTAGTGAGCTAAACCTCACCACAACAATATATAGAACATGCTGGAGGGATAGATTCCTGTCACAGAGACTCCCCATGCTTTGGAACAAAATTCCAAACTACATTAGGCAGAGCTCCTCACTAAGACTCTTCAAGAGAAACCTTGATGAGTGGATGGATAACAGAAAATACACCCCTGGGATCACTTAATTGGCTCTGCTTGACAGAGGATCAGTTAATTAATCAATGGGGTGGTGAAAGCCGACACACCCTGGCTAGGCTTATAAATGCCCTCGGGCAGATGGCCTAGTACCTACATATGAACCTATAGTAATGTATCAGTAATAAGTAATTAATATTCAATTCTGACTTTTTTTTTTAAATTAAAACATTTGTTTGCTCTAAGCTCCGTTTTGCTAAGCACTGCTAAGCCAAGCTAAGCAATGCTTAAACAGGACCTGTCTGAGCAATACTTAGCAGTGCTCAGCTCTGCTTAGCTGGCTTGAGCATTGCTAAGAAGTCTCAGTCTAAGTAGTATTCAGCTCAGCTAAGTGGATTTGCACACTGCTAAGCACTGCTCAGCATTTGCCACCTTAAGCACTACTCTGCTCAGCTTATCGGGTTTGCACACTGCTCAGCATGGCTCAGCATTTTTGAAAATAGTCCAATGACAGTAAAGGGTGGGAATATAGCCTTATTTAAACCACACAGGCAGGAATACTGGCAGGAAAGTGATAAGGTTAAAACTACCAACATAACAATTGCAACAAAACCCAAATTAAAGGTCATGCTGCTAAATGCTAGGAGTTTAAACATGAACCTGTACTCATTGCAAACAGTCTTAACCATGGAAAAATGCTAATGCTAACATCTCTGCAGTCATAGAAAAGTGGTTCAAAGCTGTGGATTGCACTCCAGCCATACCTGGTTACTCAGCCTATCATACACTCAGACCCCAAACTGTGGGTAGTAAAGCCAAAAGAGGTGGAGTTTCAATATATATATTAAAGACATACATACTTCCAAGCTAGTCAAACTGTATGATGCACAGGAGGCACCGCAGGTGCAGTTAACCATGGACAAGACCCCTTTACAAATCATAGCTAGCTACCGGCCCCCAAATCTGACCCAAGATGCCCAAACTGCCTATCTAGACCTATTTTAATCCATCCAGATTCAACTCTTTACCCTGATCCTAGATGACTTTTACTACCCAAACATAGACTGGAAGAACTACTCATGCTAGAACACAAATGGCCAGATATTCCTCAATTTTGTCAATGCAAATACTTTGGAACTGCTAGTCAATACCTGCCACAAGAGGTGATAATATCCTGGACTCGGTATTAATCAACATGAGTAACCACTGCTGAATCCCTGCAGTATCATCCTTCCTTGTAAGATCAGACCATAAAGCTGTCATGTTTGAAGTCACCATCTCCCGTGACCCCCTTCTAGCTAGGGTCAAACAAAAAAAACTTTTTCAAAGCTGATTACAGCCTCCCAAGGTATGGTATATAAACAGCTTCACTGACTCCTCCCCCTCTCTAGGAACTGGCACCGGTATCCAAAACTATACCAAATTAAATTGCTATATGAACATTTAGTTAGTTGCATGTGATCAGGAATACCTGACAGGACTAAATCATCTTCTGCAAGGAAGGGTAAACCTGTCTGGTGGACATCTGCAATAAAGAAACTCTATAACAAAATAAAAAATGTGCTGTCCAGGACCAAGAAGGAGCAGTTGCCCAATTAGAAGCAATTTCTCCTTAGCCTAACCAAGCATATAAGGGCACCAGTGAAAGCCTCCAAAGCAAACGTCAAGTCCAGATTGGCCACATCTACTAGAGACAATCATAAGGTCTTCTTCACATATGTCTGTAATCTCAAAGGTAGCACCCAGATCTGTTTAGAACTGGTGGTCAAGGACACCACATATACAAATGCCGTAGATATAGCAAACCTGCTGGCTGGCAGATTCAGCAAAAAATTCACCTACCACCACATCAATAAATCAGGACATTCCTAGTATCTGCCCCCTTCCCCTTATAGCTAGGGATCAGCCATCACTGCTCTCTCAAAGGCAAAATATACACCTTCCATGGGACACAACATCCCAGGCTGATCCTGCATGAACTCAGCCAAGAACTTGCAGCAGCATTAGGTGCCCTATTCAACTAAAGCCTGACTACTTGCTTTGTTCCTGCTGAGTGGAGGACAGCCAATGTCATCCCTTTACACAAAGGTGGAGCATCCACTGATATGGGCAATTATAGACCCATCAGCCTAACTAGCCTGATCTGCAAGGTCTTGGAATGGATTACCATGGATTACCATGGACCTCATCAACAAGAATATTGTCAACCTCCAAACATTCGCTCCTGCACAGTTTGGGTTTGGGAATGGGAGGTCATGTCTGTTACATTTGTTCGGCATTTTTGAGACAGTCTCCAAAGCCATGGATGAGGGGAAGACAGTGCACACCGCCTACCTTGACATGGCCAAAGCCTTTGACACTATTCACCACTTGGGCATAATAGATAAACTCTCTCAACTAGGCATCAATCTGCCTGTTACCAGATGGGTAGCTAACTGGTTCACTGATAGAACCCACCTAGTCAAAATAGGGGAAGCCACCTCAAGCAGGAGATCCGTATTGAGTGGCGTACCCCACAGTTTGTTCTTTGGGCCTCTGCTATGTGTCATATAATTTTCTGACATGCAGGCCAAAATCAGTGGGCTATGGCTGACCAGGTTTGCAGATAACTGCAAGCTGGGAGATGTCATCAATTCCCCTAGTGATGTGGACATCCTCCAAGAGGGTCACACCCAAATAAATGACTGGTGCTAGAAACATGACCTTAAGCTGAATAGAAAAGAATGCATCATCATCCCCTTTGGGGAGAGTGATGTCTTCACAAATTATCACATTAATAACAATGTACAATCTACAATCTACCAAAATTCATGCCTGACAGACCAATATGGCTAAAGGATATCTCCTCCAACATCCTAGTCCAAGCTGGTGATATCCATCCTAACCCTTGTCCTACATCCTTTATTAACAACACTCATCCCTTACCCTCTTCCTGCTATCTCAACACCCTAAAGATTTTTACAATTAATGCACAAAGTCTAAACAACAAAGTACACCAATTTCAAGATTGGTTAAGCCATAACCAACCAGATATCTTAGCCATCTCTGAAACCTGGCTCAAGCCCTTTATCTTCAACTCTGAGATTCTGCCACCAGGATTTCATTGTCTCAGAAATGACCGACTAAATAAAAAAGGTGGAGGCACTGCCCTAGTCTACTCCAACCTTCTCACCTTAATTCCCCTCCAAATTCCAATTCCTCAATTCCAGAACACTGAACTAACTGCTGGAAATCTAAAACCAAAAAAAATATATCTGTATCATTGCCCTATATATCTCACCTGGTAACAACATCTCAACACTCAAAAATATTCTCCTATGAGCCTCTACTGAAATTAACTATGAAACTTATATCCTTGGTGATATGAATATTGACTGGAATAAAATCAATTGCCCCTCTCCCTCCCTATCCATTAACCACTATAACTTCACTCAAATAATCCTCCATCACTCGACCTAACAAAATAAACCCTCCCCGATCCACTATAGATTGAATCCTAGTCTCAGATCCAAATAAAATAACCAATTCTGGCACAATTCCGGATACCTTTAATGACCACCTCCCAGCCTTTATGCATCATTCAACTAGTTCCTCCCCACACCAGCATCAATACATTCAAACTCGTAACCTCAGTAGCTTCAACCCAACTACTTTCTCAAATACTTTCAAACAAATGAACTGGCAAGTTATAAACATCCTTCCTCTTGACAAGGCTATAGAATACTTCAACTCTGTCTTCCTTGATACTTGAAACTCACTAGCGCCACTAAGAAACAAAAGGATACAAACTAAAATTGCTCCTTGGCTATCCAAATAGACAAAACAGATTATGCACCACAGAGACAAACTATGGAAGCTTTACCAAAGCAATAAACTGGCCAATGCCTTGCTCCAATATAAACAGCTCTGCAACCATGCAAAATGACTAATCACCATAGACAAAAAATCCTACTATATAAAACTTCAGTCCAATAACAATAAAACCCCCCAAAAATTCTGGAAATCAATAAACCCACTCCTCAATCCAAGCTCCAAGAATAATCCCTGTCCTGACTCAAGTAAATTTGACCTCAAACTAGGCTCTGAATTTAACTCACTTTTCATAGAAACTATTACTACCCTCACCAAGACATTTCCCAATAATAACCCAACTGCTCCACACTCTCCCCCTTCTAACTCACCTCATCTGTTTTAACTCAAACCCATCTCCGCTAACTTTATAAAAAAACTTTTGTCCAAACTTAAACCATGCTCTAACGCTCCCGACAATATTCCCTCTTCCTTCCTAAAATGTGCTGCTGATGGCATTGCTCTCCCAATCAGCATCATTATTAACCAATCCATAAAAGAATCATATGTCACCAAACTCTGGCGCTCAGCTTATATTCTTCCTCTTCATAAAGGAGGTAAAAATACCAGCATCTCAAACCTTCGCCCCATTGCTTTGCTCTCACCAATCTCCAAAATCTTAGAAAAATGCATCCACCTCCAACTTATGCCTTTCCTGACCCAAAACAATCTTCTCACTCCTACACAGCATGGATTCCGTCCAGGCCATAGCACAATAACCTCTCTACACTCTTTCCTAGAAACTGTCAATCAAGCCCGAGATTCAGGACACTTAGTTTCTACTGTTTTACTCGATCTGTGTAAAGCCATTGATACTGTTTCCCACAAGCACCTTCTCTGTCATCTCTCATACTTTACTCTCTCACATAATGCTTTATCCTGGTTCTCCAGCTATCTATCAGACAGATCACAGGCAGTCAAATGGAAGAACTCCATCTCTTCCTTCCTACCTACCCCAACTGGCATACCGCAGGGATCCATCCTCGAGCCAATGCTTTTTAACATCTTCATCAATAACTTTCATACTGCTATTCCTGATGCTAAGATCATTCAATATGCAGACAATTCAACCTTAGTCTGCTCTGCCTCAAACCTCTCTGAATTGCTGACTAAAACCCAAAATGCCTTCTCAACAACTGAAAACTGGATGTGCCAAAACCACCTCTCTCTCAGTTCAAATAAATCAAAGATTCTACTATTCCCTCCCACAGAGACCCTCTCCTATATTAAAAACAACTTCAAAGTCTATAGTCAAACCAACTCACCTATAGAAGTGGTCCCCTCTGCCAAACTACTTGGCGTTACTGTAGATGAACACCTCAAGTTTGATATTCATATTCAACAAAATATTAAGAAAACCCGCCAAAGCTAGGTATGCTGTATAGGAATAATCGCTGGCTCTCCCACTCTACCAGGCAAACTCTGGCCTCGACTTATCTTCTTCCTTCCTTATTATACGGAGCCCCTTTCCTAACCAACCTGTACTCCTATATCACCTCTAAACTAGAAAACTGCTACAACAAAATCTCTAAATTCGCCTCTAAATCTAAAAATACCACCCATCACTGCCTAACCCTACAATCCCTGAATTGGCTTGAACTCCCAAACTACCTAGACTATCTCCAACTCACTACTGCATATAGACTCATATTTCACCAAACAAAATGTCCCGCTCTAACATCCTTCCCCCTTATACACCCAACAGAGCTCTCAGATCTGAATACCAGAACTTAATTACTATCCATAAACCTAAACGTCCTGCTGGCCAACTTCTCCTATCTTTCTCACTAGGCAAAGAATGGAATTCCCTTCCCTCCACACTAAGAACCATACCAAACTCAGAAAACATCAAAACCCAACTATTCAAACACCTGTCCACTAAATGGAAATGTACCTGGCTTCACTCAGCCTAATCAAAGGGGGTTCTCTCTCTGGTTCCCAAGCTCTACAACTCTCAGTTATCTTCCTATGAGCCTATCTAAGCTCTCAACAATTTCTATAGCTTCTCTCTAAGCTCTCAACAATTCCTACAGCTACCCTCACACAGCCCAACCTTGTAAACATTGTAAATAGCATTCTACTGTTGATGTGTGTATGTAAAGTGTATTTACATTTTCTTAAAAGGTTTATATGTAAACTGTTTCCACACCAACACATATCTGTTTTCCTCAAATGAAACTGTATGATCTCTACCTTCAACCTAATGAATTTGCTAACTATGCATGATATTGAATGCATTTATGAGTAACTATTCTACATAATATCTTTAATATTAACTATCAGTTATATCTAAATTGTATAATGCATCTTGGAGCTTTTCACCCCGGGCCTCCACTGAAAATGGGTCAGTTCAGCCCAGTGGACTTCCCTGGTAATTAAACTGCAAATAAATAAATAAATGTCCTGAGCATGCAGTCAGTTTTGAGGGATTTGGGAACCAAGATTAATAGCAACCTGACTTTTGACCACCATGTTGCTTCCACTGTATGGAAAGCTTCCTACATGGCCCATGTCATAAGTAAGGGTATCTCATCCAGGGGCAAGGAGGTCATAACATCCCTGTATTCTTCCCTTATAGGGCCCATTATTGAGTACAATGCTCCATTCGGCATGTACCTCACAAAGCACATGCAGCAGCTGGAGAGATCACAGAGGTTCCTCACCAGGAGAATCCAGGCCCTCAAAAACTGACCATACACAGATAGGGGAAAACCCCTATCCCACCACTCTGTGACATACAGACTTCTCAGAGTTGACCTCTGTATGGCATATAAGGCCGTGTCTGACCCAGCCCTGATGGAGTAGCTGCATATCCGTAAGAGAAACTAAACTTGCTCAACGTGCATACAAGGCCTTAACCTGGTCTGTGACATGAATAGAATTTGTTTATGGGATAGATTTGTGTCCCAAAGATGCAGCCGACTGTGGAATAGAGTCCTTCTCCATGTCATGCAGAGTATTTCTCTAGGCCTCTTTAAAAGGAACCTGCACGACTGGATGGGAAACAGAACATATACCCCTGGGATCCCACCTGTGTCCCTGCTGGACAGGGGAAACAGGTTCTGACTTTGAAGGAACATGGGCAAAAGTCTTTGCTAGGCCTAATAATGGTCTCCTGCCCAATAGCCTAGTATCATCCTATGAACTTATGAACCTATTACTGTAGATGTTTGCTGTAATTATTTCAGACTGTCCTGCAATGTTGAAATAATCCCTGTGAGTCTGAACTCTGTAGTTATTGTATTGATTGAGTATTGCCGTGTTCCTTTATTAGTTATTATTAAATATAGGTAAACTTTGTAATTGTGCCTGGTCTGTATAGAGCTAAGTAAGCTCTTAGAGTATTTGCATGTGTATTTGGTGACACTGTATAGCCCACACCAATAGGCTCGGTCTTGGTCACACTTACCATTTGTCTAATAGGCACATCACACAGTAGGATTCGTCACCCTTTGGTAAGGGCCTTACAGTAGCTGATAAAGAGATGGATTGTGGCAGTCAGAACTACCTTTTAGTGTGGGCAAAATGGGCCATAGCTGGTAAATCTGTGCCAGCCTTTCCCAGGAGTGTGTGTGCGTATGTGTGTGTGTGTGTGTGTGTGTGTGTGTGTGTGTGTGTGTGTGTGTGTGTGTGTGTGTGTGTGTGAGATTCTTAAATCAAATCTCAAAGTGTGCATGTCAGCTACTTGGGTAGGGACACAAAACGCAGGTCGGACAGAGAGGGTGATGGATGTTTTGGCTTGGGTGCTCTGCTGAGATGTTAACCATATAGCTGTACCAGTGGGGAGTCTTATTGGGAATCTGGAGAAAGTGGGAGAAACCAGCCCCAGACTGACTGTAATCTCTGTGTGCTCTGAAGGGTAATTGTACTTTACTGTGTGTGTACTTGTCATCCTCCCATTGTGTACGTCCCTCACTGGTGGTAGTAGTGATGATTGAGGCTCATTGATTACTGGGCCAGTGCAGGGGTGTCACACTGACAGTACATACTGGTGGATACAGCTGGCATATCACATCATGTAACATCCTTGAGCCTGTCTCAGTCTACCAATGTCATACAGGATTATTTCACAGATTGTCCAGGTCTCCCTGACTATTCTTGACATGTTCTGGCTAGGTCAATGTGTACCCCACACCTGTAACTGAATACCTATGGCTAGCATACCTGGTGAGCCCCTGCAGCAGGATAGCAGGTTATAGGTACTAGGAGTGGGGCATTTTGGCTCTGGCTCAGTAGCAGTGCATACATACTGAGCATGCAACGTAAGGGAATGGATACAGTACCAGATATCCATGTACCATTACTGTGTCCCCATGGGTCTGGCATGTCACAGACATATTCCCCAAACTCTATGGACAACCATCATGTATTGCCCACCTGATGTGCAGGGATACACATTTGTCTGGCAGAGGGGTCTTCATCTATCAGGCACATGTACCTATTTTGCAAACATCTGGGTACTGCAGATGTCAGACACTTATGAGGAGGTCACCCTACTTCACATATACACCAATTTCTGTTATTGTGTACCCAAGATGTTCCTGGAATGTCCACATGCACCTGTAGTAGCACTCAACTATTTGTCAGCTGTAGACTGGATAACATGTTATAGTAACGTTGCCCATAGGGGACACACACAGTAGTTGATGGCAGTGATGTCTTTGGATATATAACAACACAGTCTGTCACAGCAGTCAGACCATGTCTGGTAGTCCTGGTACCATCTCAGGTTACTAGGCTATGGGCCATGAGTATACATAGCCATGAGTATACATATGCTTAGCCCACATGTTAGCACATGTGTATGCAAGGCAGCAGCTGATGTCCCCATCCAAAAGGGACACAGGTGGTATCCCAAGGGTGTATGTGCTGGTAACCATCCAATTGACCAGGTTAGTCTTGCAAAGATTTAGGTAGCTACCCTGCATGATGTGGACAGGGTGCCCATTCCACTGCAGGTTGCTTGTGTGCGACACACATGTGAGCTGTCCACAAAGCAGTCCAGGTCACTAACCGGGTTAAGTGTGTGTGTGTGTGTGTGTGTGTGTGTGTGTGTGTGTGTGTGTGTGTGTGTTACCACAGTAGATCATTGCTTTCAGTTGTGCAGCAATGACAGCAATGTGGGGTCTGTGATTGCCGTGCATGCCACAGTGACATAACCCCTGAGGAGTATGTATGACACCGGGTAGAGGGTTGGCATTATAGCCTAATACCAAGACAGGCCATTCAGCATCTACACTGGAAAGCATGTCTATATTAATTTTAATTTAAACATTTTATATTAATGTTACTTTTATTTACAGATGTAGTTACTGACATTTTCAAGAAACATGTGCCATGCATCAAAAAATATAAACCGGATGCATTTAATGTTCGTCTAAAAGGTCAAGTTTAAGCATAGCTGAGCAGTTTTGCACAGAGTGGCATAGTGCTCAGCAATGCTTAAATGAAATAAAAGGTATATACAGCAGTCTAACAGCAGATCCTCACTGGCTGAAGGATTAGGGCACTGGCACTTGTACATTAGGTGCAAGGGTCGAATTGTGACCATTCGGCTTTTTACACATTATAGGGAAATGTTGTAAATGTTTAATTTGTTTTGTTTTGTATATATTACAATATGTTAACTATGGTGGTCCAGCTTCACCAGAAGCCCATTTGCAGTAGAGACCCAAGTATAAAAGCCCCAGTTACACACAAGTGTCCAAAACTATTACAGTTACAGGAACAGATAACGCAGTTAAATGTATAAGTTTAGGAGATATAATAAAATAGATGCACCTAAGAATGAAGTAACAATACCGAACAATAAGTTGCAATACTGCCTATCTAAGCAGTAATCAGCTTGCTATATGAAGCTAAGGGCAGCAACAAAATAACCAAACATGGCATTCCTCAAACTCAGGACCCTCTGCACCAAAGTCAGAGCATTGCACCAGTATACCAAATTAGGTGGGGGCATTTTAGTGTTTATTTTAAAATATATCATGCAGTGCAGTGATGTAACATTAGGGAAAAACATGTCCCCTCACAATTATTGAACCCATGACCTTCACAATAAAGTCAGAGCATTGCACCATTAAGCCAAATCAGTTGTGGGTGCTTAGTGTTTATTTTAAGATATATTATGCAGTGCAGTGATGTAACATTAGGGGAAATGTAGACCCTCAAAAAAGTATTGAACCCACACCCCACTGCAGCAAAGTCAGAGCAACACACCACTAGGCCAAATAAGCTGTGGATAGTTAATATTCATTTTTAAATGATAACCTGCAGTACAATGATGTAGCATTAGGGGAACAACTACACCCCTTCCAGCTATTAACTCCAGGACCCTCTGAAACACAGTCGGAGCAACATCCCACTACAACAATTAAGCTGTAGGGAATTACTCCCATTCCTGTACATATATCATAAGTTACAGTGATGCAACAACAGGGATGACATACACCTCTGCCAAATATAGAAACCTGAAATATCTGAACCAAGGCTCAGTGCAATACACTAGTAGGATATCACACCTCTGGGGAATTACTAGTGTTTGTAGCAAGGCAACCTGATTCCCAGTGACACAACTTCCACATATAATGGCATAAATGACACCTTACTTGAGCCTGTGATGCAGACACCAACCCAGTACACAGTCAAATAAATGCTGATGGATGTATGGGATGCCTACAATATCAGGTACACCTGATAACTGCACAGACTGTTGCAGACCGTTCACACCTACTTATGGCATGGTTGTCGTCAAACCGATTCTGTGTGCTGAAGTACTGGCAGGTCAGTGCAGACTGACCTTACAAACTCATGACAGACAGGTCAGTGTCACACGCCATAGACATCCAAACATACATGTCCATGCCAGTCCTGTGTAACACACAGTATGCATGCACATATATCCTGCAAATACACCTCCCATAATAATGACTTAGTAGCTCTATCTGTCACATTCCTAGCATGTCTCACATCAGGACACCCACAGTCCAAGTCCACAATCCAGTGTCTTGTACAACATTTACATGCTTGTCAATACAACATAGAAATAAATGAGCCCTGCAATGTCCAGCAAAAATGGTTGCTGATAACACAGCCACTGCCACCCGCAGGTGCACATCAAAGGCCGTGAGAGTGGGATACATGTCCCAAATATGTACATGTGTCCTAAATGTCCCCTGCCACTCACTGGATGTCACTACTACTTAACATACATACCAGAGGCTCATACCACACCTGGACAGTTATGGGTACACACACACACCCTGGACATGCTGTGACACAAGAGCTGACACTGGCCCCTCACTGACGTATAAAGCATGCAGTACCCCAATGTTGCCATACTTCCCATTAGGAGTCATGGCCATAATCCAGCACCTGTGGCCTGCTACATATGAAGAGTCTGTCCAGCAAACTGCTACAGACCTAACATAACTCCCAAACACCTAGAGCAGAGCATCCAGATCACAACCATACATAAATGTTGGTGGGGGACTTCTCAGCTGACAGGGACAAGTGTCACAGTCTCCCCCCTACAAACATACACAGCTGACACACCAGCATCAACTGCAGCAGCATGCACATCCAGATAGAAAGGATGTATGACACATACATCTGCCTGTCAGCTCACTGACCCCAACACACATTGTTAATCAGAACACTGCTACAGAATCTGAAGGTCTTTTAACAGTGGTAACACATAGCATGAAGCACTGTGGAAATAACACATCAATCCATACATTGGACAGTATCTCTACATACCCTTTATAATGCTGTAGCTCCCACACCTCGATAATATCCTACTCACAGGCCAGGAAAAGGGGGGAGGCTGACATGAAGCTCTTAATTATAGCACTGTGTTCCTAATCCATTGGCTAATGATAATGCAGCCCAGCTGTTCAGGATGGTAGTAGCAAGTGGGAGTCACTGATTGCTGCACAAGCAATAACCTATTCCAGAGCATTATCTACAAAAGGAAAGCAGTTGCCTATGATAAACAGCTCTGACACCTTCTTCTTGAAGACAGGCTGCCATTTCCTAGGAGATCACCACATGATTTCTTCCACAAAGGAGTACAGCAGTATACCAGGTATGTCACACAATTACACATGGAATTGAATGCAGATGGGGGGATGCAGACATGGGATATTGGAATCTCAAAAGTAGGTTTCAACAACATTTAATGTAATGACATGTTGCTGTTATTCTGCTGCCCAGCACTTATGGGCATCATGTATGGCTCTGTCAGCATTGACTTATATCACACCTCTGGCCCTTCACCACAGCAATGGTCAGCTCACATATCACTGATAATGGAATGTCTGTTGTACAATAGTGACAGTAAGTAGTGGTTGATACAGCTGGCATATCACATCCTGTACTGTCAGTGATCCCCTCTGTGTCTGAATGTCATACAGGCTTAGTTCAAGGACTGTCCTAATGTCCATGAATATTCCTGATGTACTCTTCCAAGGTCCCTGTGTACTCCACAGCTGTATCTAATTGCCTGACACCTATGGATAGCATACCCGGTGGCCCCCTGCTGCAGGACAGCAGGTCATAGGCAGTAGTATTGGGGAAACACTGGCTCAGCCTCAGCAGGAGTGGTCACATAGGGGCCATACAATGCAAGGGAATGATTAAAGTAGCAGATATCAATGTACCATTGATATGTTACAGGGGTGTGGCATGTCGCACACACATTCCCCATACAGTAGGGACAACCATCCCGTATTGTCCAACTGTTGTGTAGAGGTCCACATTTGTCTGGCAGGGGGTCTACATCTATCAGGTACATGTACACATTCCGCAGACATATGGGTACATTATATGTCGGACACCTACCAGGAGGACACCCCACACCAGATATGCAGTGCCCACTGTTATTGTGTAGCACAGATGTTTCTGGTATGTCATTGTGCACCTATAGTAGCACTCACCTATTTGTTGAAAGTAGTCCAGATGACATGCTACTGTAATGTTGTCCAAAGGGAACACACAACAGTCAATGGCAGTGATGGGTGTGGACACATACCAACACATTCTGTCACAACATCAGGCCATAACTGGTACCCCTGGTTCCATATGAGGTTACATAGCATATGGGCCCTAAGTACCCATATGCCTAGACTGGCTGTTAGCCCATGTGTATGCATGCCAGCACCTGCTATCAGTCCAACAAGGACACAAGTGCTATCCTAAGGGTCTATGTGGAGTTAACCATCAACTGATGCAGGTTCTGCCTGCAATGGTGTTAACAGCTAACCTGCCTGATATGGACAGGGTGACAATTCCACAGCAGGGTGAGTGTGTGGTACACATATCTGAGTTGCCAACAAACACAGTTGATGTCACACACCAGGTTGATGGCATGCGTGTGTGTGTGTGTGTGTGTGTGTGTGTGTGTGTGTGTGTGTGTGTGTGTGTGTGTGTGTGTGTGTGTGTGTGTGTGTGTGTGTGTGTGTGTGTATGTGTGCATGCATGCGTGTGTGTGTGTGTGTGTGTGTGTGTGTGTGTGTGTGTGTGTGTGTGTATGTGTGTAAAAAAACATGACCACTGTGGGTAAAAGGAACACTGAATTTAATACAGATTTAGCGCTTTCATTTGCACAATGTCTGGACTTCTTCAGAATAAAATACAACAAATTCCCAAACACTTTTAAAAGCTGGAAAGACACACACCCATGTTCCCAATTAATTATTAAAGCAAAATGCATACAACTAAGACAATTGTGCAGTTCACAAAAAAAATAATAATAAACAAATGCTCAGTACATAAATATGAAATAAAACATGACACAAGTTAATCATGACATTCATAACTACAATGGATTTCAACTTTAAATAGCTCAAAATAGAAATAACATCATTGAGTTCTGGATGCCGCCCAGCATTTACTCTAAGTCGCCACTTTAACTCAATAAAGTCTAAAATTATGCCATTAGGACCCCCCAGAGGGTCATGGGCCAAACCTTCTATAACAGTAAATTTGAAGGAATGTGTAGGATACATTTTGATATGTCTGAATAGGGCGTTGCATTCATCCTTCTTTTTGATGTCATAACCATGTTGATAAACCCAATATCTAAAATGCCTGATGGTCTTACGTATATAAAAACAGGTACATTCATTATAGACTGCGGCATACACCACCACCTTACTGTCCCAATTAAATTTCTTTTGCAACTTAATCATTCCATATCCATGTATGAAAACTTCTGCACCTTCCAACATCATTTTACATTGGGTGCAGTGTCCACATTTACTCATTTTACCTTTATTGGAACTCCCCAAACTCCTTTCAATCATGGTTTTTAAACAAGCTTCTTTCCTAAATACTATGTTTGGACATTTAACCTAGTTTACTGGCAATTTCCGGGTCATGTTTGAAAATAGACCAACATTTTTCAATAACAAATTTGATTTCCCTAAAATGTCCATTATAAGGCAAACCCAAAGCTTTGTTGTAACCTACATTTCCTTCATCTTGTACATCATGACTGACTATAGGTGTACGAGTTAAACCCAAAAGGGCCTTGTAAAATCCAGCCTGTCTCTTCCTCTTTACTTCGTCAAATATTAAATTTAAGAAATCTTGGGGGTAACCTCTTCTGCAAAACATATCAAACAGTTTTGCACATTCAACCAAAAACTGGACATCCTCACTGACCATGCTGGCAAGTCTCACACACTGCCCCTTGACAACAGATTTTTCTGATGAATAAGGTGCCAACTCTGAAAATGCAAATATGAGTTGGAATGGGAAGGTTTCCTATGCAAGTTGGACTCAAATCTCTTATCAACCCTATTCTTAGTCAAGGTTACATCCAAGAAGTTAACTTGCTCTGGATCCACAGTCATGGTAAACTCCAATAAATCAGTGGAGGAGTTGAGAATTGGAGAAATATATCCAACCTATCAACCGAGTCAACCGAAAAAATTATGATGTCATCTATAATACGTTTATACAGACACCAACAATCCTTGAATTCTGAAGTAAGTAACACGTTAGTTTCTCAAAAGGCCATGATCACATTGGCAAAAGTTGGTGTGCATGCAGTACCCATGGCAACACCATTGGTATGTCTAAATAATTGTCCTTCCAAGCTGATGAAATTATTTTTGAGGACAATTTCCATAGCTGAACTCAGGGTGATGCTTTTGTCGTTCCCTATTTTAGTGTGTAATGCCAAATATTGATAAAACCAATCAATCCCTCTTTCATGTGGAATAGTGGTGTACAGATTCTTAACATCAATATATACAAACACCAGGTCATTGTTATATACTCCGTCCATCACCCCACTCAAGAAATCCCTGGAGTCCTTCAATAATGGGGGATAATCACTAAAGATGTTTTGTAACACTTGGTCTATATACCCAGCTATGAAGAATGTCTTGATTCCCTTCGCATCAATGATAGGTCTCAAAGGAGGTTCAACCAAAGATTTGTGAATCTTTAGGAGACCAAAAATCGTGGGGGGGGGTCCTAGGATGTTGCACTTTCATGTATTCTAAATCACTGAGGGTGATTTGGCCATTAAGAAACATATCTTCTAAGGCCAAATCAACCCTGTGAATAGCCACATTCATTTCATTAAGAGAAATTAATTCATAGTCAGCTGACAGAAGTAATGAAAGGATTTTATTGATGTAATCATCCTTACTCATAACTACAAGCCCACCTCCCTTATCAGTAATCATCCTTACTCATAACTACAAGCCCACCTCCCTTATCAGTAATCATCCTTACTCATAACTACAAGCTCACCTCCCTTATCAGTAATCATCCTTACTCATAACTACAAGCCCACCCCCCTTATCAGTAATCATCCTTACTCATAACTACAAGCCCACCAAGCTTATCAGTAATGATCCTTACTCATAACTACAAGCCCACCTCCTTATCAGTAATCATCCTTACTCATAACTACAAGCCCAACTCCCTTATCAGTAATCATCCTTACTCATAACTACAAGCCCACCTCCCTTATCAGTAATCATCCTTACTCATAACTACAAGCCAAACTCCCTTATCAGTAATCATCCTTACTCATAACTACAAGCCCACCTCCCTTATCAGTAATCATCCTTACTCATAACTACAAGCCCACCTCCCTTATCAGTAATCATCCTTACTCATAACTACAAGCCCAACTCCCTTATCAGTAATCATCCTTACTCATAACTACAAGCCAAACTCCCTTATCAGTAATCATCCTTACTCATAACTACAAGCCCAACTCCCTTATCAGTAATCATCCTTACTCATAACTACAAGCACACCTCCCTTATCGGTAATCATCCTTACTCATAACTACAAGCCCACCTCCTTTATCAGTAATCATCCTTACTCATAACTACAAGCCCACCTCCCTTATCAGTAATCATCCTTACTCATAACTACAAGCCCACCTCCCTTATCAGTAATCATCCTTACTCATAACTACAAGCCCAACTCCCTTATCAGTAATCATCCTTACTCATAACTACAAGCCCACCTCCCTTATCAGTAATCATCCTTACTCATAACTACAAGCCCACCTCCCTTATCAGTAATCATCCTTACTCATAACTACAAGCTCACCTCCCTTATCAGTAATCATCCTTACTCATAACTACAGGGCGGCCACGGTGGTGCAGTGGTTAGCATTGCCGCCTCACAGCAAGAGGTTCTCCGGTTTGATCCTCGGCTGGGGTGCCTTCTGTGCGGAGTCTGCATGTCCTCCCTGTGGTCGCGTGGGTTTCCTCCGGGTGCTCCGGTTTCCTCCCACATCCCAAAGACATGCTGCAGGTGGATTGGACACTCTAAATTGGCCCTAGGTGTGCGTGTGAGTGTGCCTTCTGTGGAAGGTTGGGTGCCGGGCTGGCAACTCGACACCGTAAAACTCCACTGCCATTCAATGTGCGGACAGGTGATCCGCTGTGGCGACCCCTAACCGGGATAAAGCCGGAAGAAGAAGAAGAAGAAGATCCTTACTCATAACTACAAGCCCACCTCCCTTATCAGGTTTCATTATTCGCGGGGAGGTGTCTGATCTAATGTCCTTGAGTAATGTAGCTTCTTCTCTAGAAAAATTGAAATAGATAGGAATAGGACATCTAACTAACTTCCTGATTTCTTCTTTCTTGACAGTACTGACACAGTAATGTGGAAGCCTTTATATCCTGGCAGTACACTGACCTGTCCCACCCTGCTGTTGTACTAGGCACCAGGTACATTACTCAGAGCTGTGTACTATCCATATGTGTGGTCCTCCCCCTCTCCCACCACCGTCCAGCTTTCCTGCAGTAACATACATTTCTTCTGGACAGTCTGTATAACTCCTACTGTAGGTGTAGCTGACATACAGATTTGTTGCCATGGTCAGTCTGGAACCATGGACCCTGACAACCACAGTCCTATAGTTAAACCAGAAGGTTACAACAGCCACCAGTAATTGCTGTGTACTTTCTGACACTATTAACCACAAACATAGAAAGCACATTGACCCCTGCATATTGTAAAACTGGAACAAGGTATCATGTTGATTGCAACAGGCCTGGGAATATGTGGTCTGTTGCTATTACCTTACAAACATACGTGTTACTGCCGTTCTATGTGACCATGGGTATGTTGGGGGGAGGGGTCATACCACTCAACTGTACACATCTTCACTGACTGTCCAGATTTGTGGCTCATATTTTGGTTCCATTTTTCATTACACATGTGGTTGTGTGGCAGATATTAGTGAAATCATTTAAGACTAAAGTTTGAAAGTTATGACAGTGATTTGAGCTGCTTGCCTGCTCTACAAAGAAGTTGTGCTACTGCAACAGCTGTTATTGGATCAACTTTCGATGGTTGTAAGAGCAATTTCTATGGCATGTGCCTGTTTTTGAGCCTTTGCCACACATTTCTTGATGGCTTTGTACAGCTTTCCTGCTGTTGGAGGTTTGAACCTATGTATGGGACGCCAACATTGACATCCATGCATTTGTCCTATGATCCTGCTGTTTGTAAGTCCCTCACATAGTGCAGGGGATTTTGTTGGCAAAGGGCCTACTGCATATTGTGTGGCAGGCAGAACCTGGCAGTGTGTGCTTGCTTTCCCACATAGCTGCCCATTGTCTGCTACTTTCCCAGCAACCCACTCCATTCCCATGCATACATGCAGCAATACCATACATATGCTATCAAAGTGTACTACACCATTCATTTATTGTTAAGAAGGGTGACTTACTTTGTGGCAGCAGCAGTTGTGAGGACACTGCTTCAGGGCTGACCCTGTTGGATGCACATAGTACACAGCCTATACATGGTACAGTATAGGCAGTGTGATGTGCATGGCATCCTTTTTACTGTGTGTGTGAGTGAAAGAGAGGTGTCAATCCCTTGGTCCTTAGGGTGTCGGTGTATGTAGTATGCATTGCCTCTTTGCCAAGGCCAGGGTGTACTGGGTATGTGTACGTCTGCCTACAGGGACAGGCTGAGGGGGTTCCTCCTCCGAGTCCACCTGTGCCTGTGGTGACCTTGGCACTGGTGGGGGGACTGTGTGTCCCTTCCCTGTGAGGTTCCTGCTGCAGCTGTTTCCGCAGGATCACGTTATGCAGCATGGCACATACTATGAACATGTCTTCACATTGGTCACTATGGATATTGTTTCTCTTTTTAAGGTAATTCCAAATGTAGTGGGGATTGAATATATTAAATGCTTTCTAAATGTGCACTTTGCATATTCTACACAGAAGGTAGACTTAATATGTTCCTTATTAGATGTCATTTTATTTAATAATGTATTTTATTTTTCAGGGGATTGTTATATTCAGAATGTAGGCATAGCTATGGGCACCAGCTGTGCCAAATGGCTACTCTAATTTAGTACTAACACAATGGGACTAGCAGTAAGTTTTTAATGATTGCAACTTTTTAAATTTTATTTTATATTATGGACATTTTGTTGATGACACATTTTTTATTTGGATGGGCTCTACTGAACAGTTATATCAGTTTCTTGCTTATTTACATATGACAACTGATTTTCTTAGTTTTATTCATAATTGTTCAAATGATTCTATATATTTTTTGATGTTTCTATCTCTACCTGTGGCAATGGTTTTAATATGAAAATTTATAAAAAAATCTTGCAAGGTTAATAACAAGTTACATGTAAAAATTATGCACCCCAAGAGGATTAAAGCAAATGCTATGGAGGGTCAGTTCTTTAGGAATGCCTGACTCCATACTAAAGACAGTGCAATGTATGAGGCTTTTGATGTCTTAACTGAAGAGTTTAGACAGAGAGTATACTTTGACTCTATGATTCTACAGATGCAAAATGATGTGGTTGCTTGCAAACAAGATAGAGCCAGACCATTTTTTGAGACCAACAATATGGACTCTGACAATTGTAAAGTCAACTCTGAGAATGGACTTATTTTGACTTATTCCAGTGATGTACCTCCAGTGTGTGAAATTGTTAAGAAATACTGAGGTATTCTGATGTCTGACAGTGCAGGAATGTGCTTGATACTCAACAGCATTTTTTGTTCAGGAATTACCCTTCCCTTAAGAAACTGCTCTGCTATAAACCGTTACATGTAAAGGATGATTTGAGTAACAGAATAAGTAAGACAAAAGGGGCTTTTCCTTGTAACGGATGCAATGTTTGTAGATATATTAGTACTAATGGTTTATTTGTACATCCAATTTCATAGGGTTTTTGAGTTTAACTTATTTGCTAATTGTAGCCCACAGAATTTAGTATATCTTGCTATCTGTCAAACCTGTAGTTGTTGCTATGTGGGAAAAACTAACAGATGCCTTAGAGACTGAATCAGGAACACCTTTAAAATATTAATAATCAAGACATAAAGAATGCTTTAGCAAAGCATGTTGTTAAGGAAGGGGCAGGACACAGTTTTAAATTCATGGTTATTGAGAAGTTACTTGTCACAGATAGATGGGGAGATGTTAAAGTTCAGACAGAGAGGTTAGAGACAAAATGGATTCTCAGATGTGCTGCACATAAGGAAAAGATCGTTAAAACATTGATTGGCTACTTAATGTGTATATATACCTACTTGGTCTGATGTATTTTAGATCTGAAGAAGCACTGTTTATTAGTGTGAAAGCGCTCATCTTTTGATACGTATTTTTTACTTTATTTTAACTATTAAAGTGTTACCTCTTCAGCCAGCTTCTGTGGTTTTAGTGAATACTCGCTGATTTCCTGAAGTACTCTTTTATCATGCTTGTTTTCATCTTAATTATACATTTTGACCAAAAAGAGAGGCAACTTTACCAGTTATACAAAACTGTTTGCATTTTATTACCTTAAGCATAAATTTAAATTGCTATTAAACATTAATAACATCAAGTAAAGAACCGGAGGAAGCAGAAACAGTGGACAAAAATATAAAAATAAAATGAAAGGCAATATGCTAAGTTGTGATTATAGCAGCTCCGCTGTGATGCATTTGTGAAGTGACTGTAGAGAGCTTGTCTAAAGAATATGAGGGTGGAGAAGTTAGTAGTTTCCAGAGGTATAGTGTATCAAAATTCTTGAACAAATTTATACAAAGCATTTTCATATTGTTTAGAGGAAAATGTGGTCACTACATGCTAATAAAGTAGAGAACATAAACCTTCAATGGCAAATGTGTGGAGATAATGGAGCATTTGTTAGCAAATGATGAACAGAAGTTGGAAATAAGTCGCCAGTATATGGTAGTAGCAAACATGAAAGTTGTTTGTTCAGTAACAGGAAGACTACCAGTAGAAGGTAAAAAAAGTAGATCATGATATATTCAATAATCAGCAATGTGTATAAACCTACTTATTTTGTTTATGGTTTTCTGGAATAAAATGCCTTTATGAATATTGCATAATGCAATAAGTGGTACTCTATATTTTTTTTCCATAATAAATTGTTATTGTTATATTATTCTTCATACACAATTAAAAACAAAAACAACATTTTAAAAGGAACTACTAACAAATATCGCTAACAACCACACCAAACATATATACAATATTTACAAGAATGCTTCCATGTAAAAAACTAGCTACACAAGAAAAACATAAGAATAGTTAAAAACATTTCAAGTAATAAACAGTTTGATTGCAAAATTCTCTTCAAGTGTATAAATAATTCTTAATACCTTCAAATTAAAAGTATTACGCTAGTATAATATTAAATATTTGTTCCCAAAATTTTGGATTATTAATATTTTTATTATGCGGATTTAAAAGTAATTTATGAGCTGATATATGCCTTGTTGCCAATAAGAGGTACTCTATATTTAAATGTGGGTACTAGAATGATTCTTTTTTTTGCAATATTCCTCTGAGAGTCAAGTATGAGCTGGCTAGAAAATTTGTATTTGAGTTCAAGATGAGTTAATGCCTTTCTAATAGAAAATGTGGCATGAGTAGAAAAAGATAACAAGGAGTCTAGATTAATGCCAAAATACTTATAGGATCCATTGGAAGTTGTAGATTTACAATAGGGGGTCACAAAAATGTAATGAGGTAATTCTGTTAAATCATTAAGATGCATCAAATATGATGATTGCTAGTATTAACAATATGTTTGTATATACTAAACTACATAAAAAAGGTGACATGATTGTTTCAGTATGTGATTTTGTAGCTCTGAGTTATTTGTTTCCTATTCAAACAGGAGCAATTCTTCCATGTGTAAAACAGTTCTTCCGCGTGTAAAACAGTTTTAAGGAAAAGCAGGTTGAGGGGGGGGGGGGCTATTTATAAAGTGAAGAAAAAAAGGACAGGTCCAAGGATGGAGCCCTAGAGTATGTCTGGATTTATGAGGGAGGTATCAGAAACTGAGGATCCAAAGTGGACAGATAACTCTAACAGGCAGTTTTGAAACCAACATGGGAGTTCCTTTGGGGGAAAAAAGAACAATATTATAGAGATGTGAAAGAAGGAAATATAGTCAGATAAATCAAACGCACACCATAGATCTACAAAAATACCCCCCTGTAGATATCTTTTGTGCACACTGATAACATTGTAACCACTGGCAATGTATAATACAGTACAAGTGTTAAAGGAATATGAACTCATGCAAAGCTTTACTTAAAATGTGGAAATGTTTAACATATGAGAGAATATGTTTAAACACTAACTTTCTAAATATTTGAGGTAAGGATGAGAATTTCACAACTGGATAGCAGCGATCATGGAGTGACTGACTGGGGATCATAGGTAAGCGAGTTCTGGTTCATAGGTTCACAGATTCATTGGTGTAGACTGGGCTAATGATCTCTAGAGCTGTTATAAGCCCAGCAATGCAACCCAAAGGAATCCCTTTGTATCTTGGCAGTTTATATTAGGAGGGAGTACAACAGTTAGGACTTTTCTAATGATTATATGGAGAGGGTATGTTATTTTGGACATAATTTATTGTCTGCCTCTGTCCATCAGAGATATGGGGGCCAGACCTGGGGTAAATTTCTGATTTCTCATCCACTGGTCAAGGTTACATTTGAATAAAGTTAGGAAGGGACTATTCCAGGGAATGAGGATCCTTTGAGGCACATATCTGTCTTATCAACATGCCCTGTTTATGTCACAAGCAAAATTTAAATCCTTTAAACTAGCAGTTCTGATTTTGTCTATTTTATAAACGTGCAAAAGATACGTCAGAACTAGACCTAATGGATGCATTTTATGTCAGGCATAGATCATCTCTCAGTAGTTTGTAAGAGACCAAGTATAAATATAAGGCTTTAAGGCAATCTGCATTGGACAATGTATTTATGCCCTGGATTCTCTCCTTTTTTAACACCCTTAATGAATTATCACATATGACACAGGCAAACATGTGTTGATATAAAAGAAAACAAACCTTGTTAACATGTTCACAGTTACAAACCTTACAGATCACATACATGCTTTTATACAATTATCATCAAGCCAACCCAACATTACATAAATTGTTCATTCCTGCCTTCGCTTAAACTTCACTCCTCCCCCCAAATATATTTCTGTGCATATTGTTCACACAATTTCCATTTTTTTTCTTTGTAGTCTGCTCCCACCCTTTGTAAAGATCCCACTTCCATTTTTTTTACCTGTCCTGCAAGATTCACTACTTCAAATGCAGGTGGTTTAGAAGTTAGTTTCCATTTTCTAGCAACTGTTTTTTTATTTTTATTTTTTAGGCAGCCATCGGAATTAAACTGAACAAGGCCTTACTATGTCTAGGCAATTCATTTTTAAAGTCTGGCAACTCATTACACTTCCAAAACATATGTTCCCATTTATTTATTTCTTCCCTATTACACCTCCAACATTTCTATTTTAAGAAATCTGCTTGGCCTGGTGTTTTTGTTCTATGTGACAGATAAACACTTAAATTATCTAGGCTACACATTTCATATGTTTTTCATTGGTTAACTGTTTCTTGAGTGATGCTTAACTACACAATGAATTTCTGGCCCTTTGTCTTTTGCTGCAAAGACTTTAAGCCTACATAAACTAAAGCACTACTGGTGATTCCCTGCTAGCATTTCCCACACAACCTTCACTTTGTTGATATGCTTTTCAAACTTGGTGATTTTAAGCTGCCCACACCTACTGTAAATTGAGCTTAATAAGCTCCTCCCTTTCTACACTGATGATGCATTGAACTATTTATTTGCCTTTCCTTGTGCTTATATTCAAAAAGTGCATTTTGCCTCTCATTGTCTGCTATACTGATTTACTTGCTCTGAATTCATTATTTAGCTAGCTGTTGGATAACGTAGTATATTTTTAGACTCTAGCGAGCACTTATTTTTACATTAAGAGGACAGTGGATTTTCCATTTAGTGCACCAGGATGTAGCCTGGTCTGTTTAGGTTGGGAGAACACTTGAGATTTCTACATGTAGATTTATTGGCTGGAGGGCTTATTAATCAGTGTATGTTGTTTTTAGTACCTTTATAAATTCTGTACAATTGACTGGTTCTTGTCTCATTTATACAAAGTAAAGTACTTTTTTTGAATAATCACACTTTTATAAGCTGTTTAAAGTACACTGCTGTATCTGTATCTTTAAGTTTGTTTATGGTAACATTTCATATCTTTTAAGTGTTTTTTTGTGGCAGCATTTCACTCCAGACACTCCTTTACTGTGCTATTACATTAGAAGGAATAGGATTATTCATCTAGTGGGAGTCTGTGTTTAACTGGTCTATCTGAGCTGGGGAAACACACAAAAAGGGCTCTAAGCATTTTTTTGTGCTTCTCTTATACACTGCGGTGGACTTCAGCAGTTTCAAACAAATTGCACTGTCTCCTGCTGCTTTAAGTGGTTAATTACACTGTATTACATGGCATATGTTAGTTGTAGGGCTGTTGTAGGTAGTTTGTGCAGTGCTGTTACACTTGGGCTCCAAACCAGTTATTCTACATTAAGAATGTTTTTTTTTCTGCACCCTTGTGGCTAACGTGCTGATCTAACTTGTCTGAATTGACAACTGCTGGTGGAAGGCTTATTGAATGCTTTCCTGATTGGTAGTTAGCTTAAAACTTGTTTTTCTCTGCTTGTATTTAAGCCCCATGTTTACACAGGCTTTCACATGGATACTTAAAGCTACTCATCATTTGGTGACTGCTACTGATTGCTAAGACTCTTCTTTCACTTGGAGCAATCCACTACTGAAAAGAAAAAAAAATGAACATTTTGTTTCACTTCCCTTATATACTGTGACTGTACTTAGCAGTTTTTAAGGTATTTGCTGTTATTTTTGCACTTTATAGCAAAAAAAAATCTATACTATTTACTGCTGCTTTAAGTAGTCAATTGCACTGTATTACATTTATCTGTTAGTTGTAGGGCTATTGTACGGTCTTGTTACACTTGGGGTCCAAACCAGCTATTCTACATTAAGAAGGTGTTTTACTGCACCCATGTGGCTGAAGTGTGCTGATCTAACCTGTTTGAGTTGGGGATTGCTGGTGAAAGCCTTACTGTGTGATTTTCTGATTGGTAGTTAGCTTAAAACTTATTTCTCTTTGCTGGTATTTATTTCATTCAGATTTGGTTAACAGTGCCCTGTATAGATGCAAAAGCCTAGAAGCTCAATTTTTCACTAAACAGCTGTCAGTGAAACCCTTCCAAGCATTTCTGCTGCTCTAGGAGAAACCCAGTTGCACACCGAGCAGCGTTGCCTTATTGATCAACCTTAGTGTACACAAAGTGTAGGTCCTTCTAATAGTCTTGATACTACCAGCACAGTCCTGTCAAATTAACCCATTCCCTTAGCTAATAAAACATACAGTAAAGCCTGCTGTCATGGACGGGCAGTTTCTCATCATCTCTTTGGCTAGCCTGATAGACATGGGTATCCTGAGACAATGTAGCAATTGTCTCACATAAACTGACAACTACTTACTCCTAAAACAAACACAATATTTCAGAGATGTAATTACACTATGAAATTGGAGGCACAACTCTCACATTGAATGCCAAACAGATTGTCAGCACACACACACACACACACACACACACACACACACACACACACACACACACACACACACACACACACACACACTTCCCACACTAAATAAGGACATGACAAATAAACCCACCTATGCAGAGGAACTCACAAGTAACTTACCAAAAGATCAGATGCCTCCCTCAAAAGGAAACTGCTTACACACATAACAATGCAAAAAACAACCACAACGCATAATGACACACGCACACACACACACACACACACACACACACACACACACACACACACACACACACACCAGTGTTTCAACAAATAAATCCATAAGCCATAACACCAAAAAATGTTATGTATTTGTCATAGGTAATTCCATTTATCTGTCAAGTCACTCAAGCACTCAAGTCAGTCAACCACAAGTACTGGTATGACTCTGTCATAGTCCTGTAGGGGCTCTAGGACCATTAGCTTAGTAACCTTCTATGAACCTAGGAACCTATGAACATTTGGCATTTACCTGAGCTAAATTACTTTGGGGTTTGCTTGTGGTATAAAAATAACTATGCAAACACTTGTAGGTGAAAATCCTAAATGTTCTAGACTTTTTGCATATTTGAGAGCCATACATATGTGCTCCCATTGTTTCCTTGTGAATTGCTTATCCACTCTCTCTTCCCAGTCTTTTCTAACTTCATCTGGTTGATTCCTATAGTTATTGTGCAATATTTTATATGCCCTACTAATTATCATAAAAAATATAGCAGGGGTATTTTACTTATTTCCCTATCCCTTTGTCTTTGCCTATACTCTGATATCAGTTACTGATTGGGATGGCAGTCTGTTACCCGCAGTCCGAATGTCTTCTTGGTCTTTTCCCTTTCTATTACCTTTCCCTCTATAGTTATTTATTCCCATTACCTCGGTTGCTTTGTCAGTTTTCTCCAGTAAATTCCAGCCTCATCTTGTCTATTCTCTGTACCCCGATTGCAGTCATCACTATTGGCAGAATTTCCTTTCTCAATTCTTGTGTTGGCTTAGTTCTTAGAATACTTTCTGCTAAGTTATGACTATAATATTATGTATGGCTGTTGTTTTCCTTAAGGATCTGCATCCAAAATCCCAGTCTCTCCTTATTTCTTTAGTTTCCCCCTCTGCTTCATCATCATCCTTTTCTACTTTGAATTATAGCCTTCTTCTTATGTTATGTATGTGAACCTTAATCAAATAATTCTTAACCACCTTCATTCGTTAGAAGGCTCAATGTAGCCCACTTGACTCTTGCCCTGTTCCCCTCCCAGATAAAATCCTTCAATTATTTATTAGTTATTGTCCACAACTCCTCCTCTGGTTGATAAAAATATGCCTGACCTGTATACAAAACTAAAGGGATTAAAGGCATTTTCACTGCTTATATCTTACTATCCATATCCATAAACAAGAGCTTCCAGTTTCTCAGTTTTTACATTATCTTTTGTTTAGTCTCTTCCAACATACCCTTAGCTACCGTAATATTAACCATTTTAGCCCATACTGCTAAATACTTCATGTTTATGATGTCCCCCTAAATATGGGTATTGCTGAACCAATTCCTATGTGGATACATTTTTTACTGCTATAGCCTTTGTTTTGTCTTCAATTAATTTTATAACCTAAAACACTTTTCTGGTTTTATCAGGTACAAAATAATATCACCAGAAAATATAGCCAACTTTTTTTGGTTACTATACCAATTAAATCCTTTAATTTCTAAATCCCATATTTTCTTTGCCAATGGTTATGGATATAATGCACTTATTAAAGGGAAAAGAGGACACCCTTGCCTGGTTCCTCTGTTCAAACAAAACCTATCAGAGAGGAGGCCTTCTACTTTAATTTTTGCCTACGGTCCTTCATATGTTGTCCTGAATAACTTTATTATTGTGTCAGGGAATGCAAATGCTTCGCTTTCCCTGCTCATAAAATCCCAACTTACTCTGTTGAATGCTTTTTCTGCATCAAGACCCATCAATGACAGCAGTATTTTCTTAAATTCTGCTTCCTTCTGGATCATCATTGTTCTGTTAATGTTGTCAAATGTTTGCTTACCATCCACAAAACCCCACTGATCCATACCTACCTATTTTGGCAAAATTGCTGTTATTCTTTTAGTTATTATAGACATAAACACTTTTTAATTGTAGTTTAAAATTGAAGTAGGCCTATATGAAACTAGGTCTGATGGTCTTTACCATATTTAGGTATTACATCCACCACAGCTTTATTCTAGGATGCTTGTGTTCCCTTCCTTTTAAAATATCATTAAACAAAACCATCTAGATATTTATCACTATCTTCCTGCCTAGCTTCCAAACTTCCATAGGAATACCATTTATTCTTAGTTATTTTCCTACATACTGATTATTCACAATGTTTTTATCCCATGTCCTCCTACCCTAACTGTTAATTGTTGAGCCTCATCTACCTCTAAGTTTACCTGACTTAAATCATCCATAAATATTTCCATTTGTACTTTTTCTTGATTTCATATTCTTCTGCTTTATACAAATTTTCATAAAATTTCTGAAATATGTCTAATCTGTCAACAGGATCTCCAGTTGTTTTTCTTATCATAGGCTCCTTAGTTTGATAATATCCCTTTCTATTTTCCATTCTCTAAGTCATTGTGCTAAGAGTTTTTATGATCTAAGGTATAAAACACAGTTACTTGCATATTATTCAGTCATTCTTTTATTTTCTCCTTAGCATTCTGCATTTGCACCTGCTCTTGTGGTGTGAGATTCCCCTTATTCTGTATATGTTAAACTTTGTCAGCCCTTTAAATAATTCTTGTTTTTTTAACTCTCTCTCTCTCTCTCTCTCTATATATATATATATATATATATATATTATTTCTACCCTATTTTTAAGCTCCACATTCATTTTATCCCACTCACTAGTTATAACTTCTGAAGCAATTTCTATCTTCCCTAATAATTCTCAATAATTCCACTACCAATTCCTTAAAATTCTCTCTTTTTAACAGATAGGTGGGGAAGCTACATTATCTCATTTATACTTTATTAGTATACATTTCTATTTTAGTTGTTATTGATGCATGATCTGAAACAGTTATTGAATGTCAAAGCTGTAAATTAAATGCACATTTTCTTAAAAAACATATAATTTCTGTCTAGTCACACCAAGTTATTGAACCTTAGGGAACAATATGTAAATTTTCTCAAGTTCCTACTACTGAATTCATGTCTTCTATATCAAATATTTTCATAAATGTCTTCATACATCTACCCTCTTTTGTTATATATTTCCCTTCTAGGTTCACCAAATACATCCTCACTATTGCAAATCAAGTTCCAGTCCCCACCTTTATGTGATATTCCCTGCTGAATGCTGATTATCTCTCCAAAAAGTTTCTTAAGTTACATAAAAGCAATTTTAGGTGGAACATAACTACATGTCAGCATAGTCCTCCTCCCTTGCCAGTACCCCCGTACTACCACAGATCTACCATTACTGTGTTTTTCCCCTCTTCTATCCCTATTAGAATTGCTCTAGCAATTAGTATAAGTACTCCCCTTTTCCTTTGTCCTTAATGTTCTACTGAATACCCATCCTGAAATCCTTTCTTTATTAAACTCCTATGCTCACTTCTTTTCAAACGTGTCACCTGTAGCATTGCTCTCTCTCTCTCTCTCTCTATATATATATATATATATATATATATATATATATATATTTATATACATCTCTCTCTCTCTCTCTCTATATATATATATATATATATATATATATGTATAAATGGGTCTACTTCTAAATCCTGAAAACTCACTTACCTGACTTTCAAAAGACTGAGGCGAAAAAAATGAGACTCCAGAAGACTAACCAACATTTCACTACAGGTAAGTAACCACTTAGCCAACCTGTCAAACAAACTAAAACTGAGGCAAAGAAAACCCACCAATGTGGGGGCCTTTGCCCTCACACACCCCTAACTAAATATATCAACTCCAAGATCACACTACCACAGATGTAAGGGGCAAATGTCAACAAGCTGGCCAAGTGGCTACTTACCTGTAGTGAAATTAAGTTCCGAGCAGTCAGTCTTCTGGTGTTTCAGATTTTCTGTCTCAGTCTTTTGAAAGTTGGGTGTGAGCTTTCAGGTTTTAGAAGGGGACCCATATATATTCACCTGTGAGGCAATTCACATTTCACAATATTATGTTTAGGGACCCATTATGATAAGAACTTATTATTTCCATTTATAATATATGATAGCTTTTTTAAATGCCTGTTTCCAGCTTTTGTGTTACGTGCACCCACTGACGTTTAGCAGTCTGATCTTTTATGCAGTTGCTCTTTGTCATCTCCATTTGAACCTATATCATATTTTTACAAGACCTTTTGTTTTAATAAATATCCTTGGCTAAAAAAAAAAAAAAAAACAAACATACCCCCAGAACATCCCCATAATCTAGTAACTTAAACACACAAAACTGTGCACCTCTTCAAAAAGTTCAACTCTTCCTTCTGGAACAATTTTCGCAAACTGACAGCTGCAAACACAGGCATAACTTAACTTAACATTAAGATTACCATGTAGCATGAATGTTACAGCCTGTGCTCCTATTTACACTGATTGCTGTCTGTTCTTGTCTTATCTTTATTCCCCCCACAGATGTGAAAAACAGCTTATATGGTTTCAGAAAACATCAACCTTTAGCCTTAAAAAAAGTGTTCTAGCTTTTGTTGGTTCCCCTATAGACAGCTTGTCTACATAGAAGCACAAGTATCGAATGTATAGCTCTGCAAACCTCTCAACTTACACCGAACATTTATTTGGAAAAGGAAAACTTTTCTTTACATTCAGTATCCTTTTATTTCCTTCCTTACACAGAAAGCTTGACACTAGGTTAAGCCAAATCCCTTAATCCAGAGATTCACATATGCAAAAGTAAGTGAGAACATATCAGTTCTATGTATGTTATAATCTGCAGAATTTTATACCACATCCCCCAAATCAACAGCTCAAGATTACAGCATACTAACTTAAACATGCTGCTGTCCAGTCTTTATTCTTTTTATATCACAATGCCTAACTTTCTTAAAAATAAAAAAGAAGACAATAGTTTTTTCTTTACTTTTGTATCCATCACATACAGCAACTGAAAATGCTTTCCTATATAACATGCAAATTATATCATGAAATGTTTTATACAAATACTGTTAAGAACAAAAATTGTTTTCTTTATAGTTACTTTTCTTTTTTTTTTTACTTTTTTTTTTTTTGCTTTCCTTTAGTGTCCTTCCACACATTAATGACATGAAGTAGGGCATATGCATTTTATTCCCCAACAAGTTTAACTAAGTCAAAAAAGTCAAATGTTGTCTATTTTTTCTTGGAAGCCATATTTCATAAATGTGATTGATGTTTTATGTTCTCACACTTATTCACTAATTTCAGTGTTGCTGGTCTTCTTCCTGTTCATCTTCATCTCCCAACCCCAGATGCTGGTTCAACTCCAAGGTACTCACAATTCTAGTTAGTTCATGTGCTTTTTCTGTCTCTCAGGCATTTTCCTTAGGAACATTGGGAAAGGTTTCACTGGCAATGTCTTTTTTAAGCTTTATTATAAGAAGACTGAAAAGAAGAATACCCTTCTGCTTGTTGGACAAACTTCTGTATTACTTGCTTAGCCAGCTCTACATCAAAGATTATTTTAATCCTCCAGGAAAAAATATTCTGAATACAGCTGGGTACAGCAGCTTGAATTTCATGCCTACTTCTCCACATTCTCTGATTGCTGAGATAAATTTGCTTCTCTTCTGTCTGGTGTACAGTGAATAATCATTTTCCACACACATTCTACAGTTCCCAGTTATTAATACTTTGCCCTTTTGTCACAGTTTTGTCAGGACCAGTTCTTTTTGCTTGTATGATTGCATCTTTTCTAATACAGGTCTTGGCTGCTTTCTTATGGCCAGGTTTGGATCACATGCGCAATGTGTCCTTTCAGTTAACAAATCATGCTGCAGAATACCAGTCCAGTTGCTTATTTGTGCTTTCATAAAATTAATATGGTCTGCTCTTTCCAGTTTCTTTGATACACCAGAAAATCTCAAGTTTTCCCTTGGTGCTATGTCCTCTAACGCTACAATTTTTTGAAACAGCTCTTCTTGAGCAGTGTCATACTCAGCCAGCCTTTTTCCTTCATTTCAACCTCTGATTTTTGCAGTGTTATCAGTTCATAGGAATAGCTGTTTAAAGCTTCTTCTATTTTTCCAACCATTTGTTATTTGGGTTGATACATTCCTTCAGTGTTTTATTTTAATCTACTCTGGGCAGATTTGCCTTATTTTTCCTCTAGAGTCATGGATGCCATGTCCTGTACCAAAGCTGGACCTCGAAGTGCTTTTTGCTGATCAGCTGAAGGACACTTCCCAGTCAGTATTTTCTCTTCCTCTTTTCTATGTGATTTTCTTTCAGGCTGTCTAAGTTTCTTCTTTGCTGTCATCCAGACAGTGTACTCACTAGACAGTTAATGAATTTACTAAAAATGTAGAGTTTCTGGCCCTTATCTCTCAGTTTCCTTTTACACATTGGGAGAGCTGAAATCAAGCTAAGCTGTTGATCACTGTGCAGCCATCTTGGAATCCCCATGCCCTGGAATCTCTTGGTAAGGAACGTTTATGGGTGTTCCAGTTGTTGCATATGTCTGGTTAGGTACGTAATGAAGGGGAACTTATACTGAATGATGAGTTTGATAAGGGCCAAGTAAAGTGGCATTATGACTTCCCTGGATCTTAATGCAATGGTCTTAATAATTTAAGTGACATGGAATGATTTTCTTACTAACGTGGCCACATGTTGGTCAAAGGCCAGGTTACTATCTACATATGTTCCCAGATCACTGACTACTGGGTCAGCTCTTAACAGTGTCTTATCGATAGCATAATTTCCCTAGGTGGATGATTTCTCAAAAGGTACTATAATGTATATTTTGTCACCGAGTTTAAAGCCATGACTTTGGCACCAGACATTTGCATTAGATTCTTTTGCAAAATGTTGGTGTCTTGCAAGAAATATATGATAGCTCTTAATTTGCAGTCATCTGTGAACTTGGTCAGCCAAAAGCCCTTGACATTTGCCTTGACCTCCGAGAACTAGATGACAAAAATGAGTGGGTTTAGCACACAGCCCTGAAGGGGCTGGTCTCTTTGTGTAGGTAATATCTCCAGTCCAGACTTCCTGGGTCCTCTCTGTAAGCCAGCTGGCAATCCAATGTGTTATGTAAAGATTTATTCCCAATTTGGTAAGTTTGTCAACAATGCCCAAGTGGGGTATTATGTCAAAAGCCTTTGCCAGGAGTAGCTAGGCAGTATGTACTGTTTTCCTTGCATCAAATGCCTTGCTGACATTCTCAGAGAAGTCCACCAAGTTTAGCAGGCATGACCTTCCACTGATGAAGCCAAACTGGGTTGGGTCCAGTGTTTGAAGTTTACTTATGTCTTTGTTGATCATTTCCATGATAAATAATTCCATGGCTTTGCGAATAAGATTAGTCAGACTAATGTGTCTGTAGTTTCCTCAATCTGTTGATGGTCAGCTCCTGTGGAGAGGGATAACCATTGCAGTCCTCCATTCATGTGGTACAAGGCCTTTTCTGAGACTGTATTTAAATAGTCATAAAAAGTGACTCTGATGGCCCTGATAGGTCATGCTTCAGGCTAATAAGGAGGCATTCTGGGATATTGTTGGGGCCTATTGAGGCTATGTTTTTGGCCTTAGTGAGCACTGCCAGGACTGCTCCCTGTTATTATTTGGGGATTTATGCTTGTAGGTATTTCTTGGGGAAGTGGCTGGTAAAGACTGAGCTGAATTTGTCAGCCAGCAAGTTTATAATTTTGGTCTGCTCAGTGAAGGTGACACCATTAACCACCAATTCAGCAGACTGCTGTGTGTTTCCTTTGAGGTTTTGAACATAGTTGTATAAGGCCTTGTGGTTGTCTTTTGTCTGAGAAATTATAGTGACCTCATAACTGACTTTGTTGGACTTAATTAGTCCTCTTAGCTTCCTGTTTATTTTGATGAGAGCTCTTATCTATGTGGGAGTTGTTCTTCCTGATTTTAACCATGTCTTTTTTCCTTTTGTTGTACATCCTGTTTAGGTTAGGATTCCACTAGTGTGCTTTATTTTTGAGTTGGTTTTGGGTTTTCAGCAGCTTCTATGAAACCATTTACATGGTTGTAAGGGGACTCTGTGTACAATTCTGTGAACAACTGGGTGGTGCAGTGGTTAACATTTTAGTCTCACAGCAAGAGGTTCTCTGGTTCATTTCTCAGCTGGGGTGCCTTCTGTGCGATGTCTGCATGTCCTCCCTGCATTTGCATAGGTTTCCTTTAGGTACTCTGGTTTCCTCCCACATTCCAAAGACATGTATCTGGAGCATCTCTCCCCAGGCCTCCTCTGAAAATTGTCTCTGTCCTAGTTGGACTTTCCAGATCAACAAATGTTAAATAAAATAAATAATTCAGCATAGACTGTTGTCTATTCTGGCTTAGGAGGATCACTGAATTTTGAAACATGATTGCTTAATATGAAGTCATTGGTTTTGCAATAGTTCCTAACTGTTACAAGGTTTGTTGGGGTTACAGAGTTGATTTATATTTTGAAGGAGACAGCTTTGTGGTCTGACCTCGCCAGTGAGGATATGACATCCAAAGCTAATGATGTTATAACTCCCCTGTACTTGGCGCCCATCAGACCAGTAATAGGGCACAATGCTCCCTTCTGTATGTACATCACTAGATATCTGCAGCATCTGGAGAGACCTCAGAGGTTTTTTACCAAGAAAATTCAGGGCCTACAACACATGACCTACACGGACAGACTGAAGGCCCTATCACTTTACTCAGTATTGTATAGACTGCTCAGACGAGACTTGTGCCTGGCCTACACAGCAGTCTCAGACCCTGCCTTGATGAAGCCATTGCACATATGCAAATCCAATGGGACAAGATTCACTTGCTCTATTGATCTTACCCTCGCCTGCAATATTAACAGGACATGCTGGACAGACAGATATGTCTCCCTGGGGTTGCCACTCCTCTAGAACAAACTGCCAATTCATTAAAACAGAGCTCGTCAATGACCCTATTTAAGCATATCCAGGACATTTGGATGGGAAACCATAAATTTAGACTAGGGGTTTCACCTATGTTCCTATTAGATATGGGTAGCCAGTGCTGATCTTAGATTTGCGCGTAAACATAGACTATATATAATGGTCCACAAGGGAACAAGGGAATAAGATAGCTAGGCTTGTAGAGGCCTTAGGGCCAATAGCCTAGTAACTTCCTATGATGCTATGACTTTCTGTGGGTTTAAACCATGTCTCGGTAACAACACAGATGTCAATATTCTCCAAAGTGAGGAGAGTTTGAAGGGCATGTAGTTTCTTGTTTAAGCTCCTAGTACTGAACAGTAACACCTTTAGGTTTCTTTCAGTTTTATTTGCTATCTTAGTAGGTTTGTCACTTTGGCATTGCCTAAAAAGGGCTGTATGGGGGAGGATAACGTTTTAGCCAATATCTGGAAGCCTAGGGAGAGCAGGAGCAGACTGCCCCTGGCAAAGCAACATGGTTTGGTAACCATGCCCTACCATGCTGATAAATATTGTATACACATAGAATGACATCAGAAACTATGACAATTATGGGTTAATCATCTTTTGCTCATATTGTAGCATCATCATTGGAGAAGGCAGAATGCTGCTTAATGCAAAGCACATACCAGCCTAAGACAAATATTCTCTGAGATTAATAATGTTTCTCTTCATATAGTCCAGGGAGGTATGTCTCAGGTCATACACAACCACATGGTAGTGAATTGAGTGTGGGTGTGTGTGTGTGTGTGTGTGTGTGTGTGTGTGTGTGTGTGTGTGTGTGTGTGTGTGTGTGTGTGTGTGTGTGTATGTGTGTGATATGGCAGATCCTGGCTCCTGATAAGTAACTACCCCATTATCTTCTCCTTTTTCAGTCTGGTGAGTGGGGCTTCTGTGTGTTGTACAATGGAGTCTCCTATAACTAGAGTCCTGATAGTGGGTTTGTTTGCCTTATGGGTTTTGATTTTGGGGCTGTAGGTGTATGTGTAGTGTTTGATGTTGATTTTGGTGAATGCTTTTGAGTTTGCTCAGGATAGGTGTTTCAGTTTGTAAGTTTAGGTGGTCTTTGAGGTTTGGGAAGGGTGCTTTTAAGTGCCTTAGCACATATGTTGGTCTATGTGTGTGCTGGGCACTATCAGTGGACATTGTAGTATGTGTGTTCTTGATAACCTTGCTTGTATGTAGGATTTTGCTTCCAGTGAAACTGTGTATGTACATCTCTTGCACACTGTGTCTATTTCTTTACAAATTAAATGGTTGTTTGAAAACATAAGACAATATCTATATTGTCTCAAGATGCCCATATATATACAGCTGGCAGTGGAGAGATTTAGAAATTGCATATACATGTTGCCCAGACTTGTATTTGGGTGAGCTACTGTGTGGTGGGAACTGGGGTTTACAGAGGTTTCCTAGTGGCGATCACTGAGGGTTTGGTACTAGACTAGGTTAGAGTGTGCAGAAATTTAATACTAGCTGCTTTACGTTTGTCTTCTTGCAATGGGATTGTTCTACACTCACTAAGTTACAGGTTACAGTTATAAGGGTAGTTTTATAGGTAAACTTTTCTGTCTAGACAATTGCATCTATACAGGGCACTGATAACTCCCACTGCATGGTAAGCAGCTCTGCATAATTGTGCCAAATGTATAACAGCACAGAAAAACAGAAAACTACCTACTGAGCCATCTGGTCAATAACACCATTACACTTTGAGCCCTTTAAGTATTTTTGTATTTGTCCAACTAGATAGACCAGGAAAGCACCTCCTGCCACAAGATGAGTAATCCTAGTCTTCCTAATGTAAAAAGACAGAGAAAGAATCCCACAAGTGCAATGCTGCAACAAATAACTTAACACTAGTTAGATAGCCCTTCGTCACGGCAATTTCAAGGCAAATAGTATAAGCAGCAAACAATGAGAGGAAGTGCACTTTTTTGCAAACCATTCATTTAAATGCACATATAAAGCCAAGAATCAGCAGCACTCACTTTAGCAGTGTTAAACAAGTGAAAATTATCAAGTAAAAGTACTTAAATGTGCATATATGGCACTGAATGCAAGGAAAAACACTTCTGGATTTTGGGCTTGAATGCCAAGCTTGGTAAGCTCTGTGGGAATGAGCTGGTGGCTGTTTTCCATGAACAAAGGACAACTCCTGCAAATGGCTGAACTATATATACACTTTTTAAAGAATTTTGCTTGTAGCATTTAGTTACTAGTTTGGATTGGGGAAATGAAACTGGTGAGAAAGATGCAAACAAAACTGTCAAGACACCATTAAACTCAAATTCCAAAGGGAAGCCAGGATTGTCAGAAGATGTAGCTGAGAGAGAAATAGCAAAGTGTGAATTAGAGGTCAACAACAGGAAGGAACGGTCAGCACTGATGAACCTACCTCATATCAGCAAGTCAAATGGCATCTGAAATATATGGTCTAGGGATATAACACTCTTCTTCAACATTAACGAAGAGTTTGGAGGGACAGGTATATCTCACAGAGGATACCACTGCTCTGGAGCAGACTCCCCATCCATGTAAAATAAAACTCATCCCTGTCCATATTCAAACTTAATGTGGATCTATGGATAGATAATATAACATTTTTCCCAGGACTGCCCCTACACTACTGATGGACAGAGGCAGCTCCTTAATGCTTTATCCTATGCTTGGGTCCCCTTATATTATCTATGGATGTGCCCAGTTATTCTCACTACAGTTAATATATAATTAACAACCATAAAATGGGTCCAGCCAATCTAACACCCAAATGGGTAGGTTAATTCAAGCACCAAAGGGGGAACTGACTAGGTTTAAAATATCCCACAAGGGCAGCTTGTCTAGTACCTATCTATGAACCTATTTATAAGAAAAGGGTAAACATATGTAATGTCAGGACTACACAGAGACTTAATAGTTAAAAGAACAGACTTACATATACTAAGTCCGAAATGCCATTTCATGGAATATTCTCTTTTTTCCAAGGTATGGCAATCTTGGAGTTTGTATATATAAGTTCAAAGGGCTGCAAGGCTTGTCCCAGCATGGGAGGTGTGGGGGGGCTTACATCCCTGCAAAAACAAGTTTTAAGGAGAAGAGCGATTTTTGAGATTCGCTCTTGTCCTGTGTTTTCAGTCTTTTCTTTTCTTTTTGGCTTTTTGACCCTCAGTATTTTGAGTACTGCCATTTCAATACTGAGCCTTGATGGACTCTCTATATCGACTTGTTTTGTGATATCATGGCTGTCCTTTGTTAGATATAGTGTGCTATATTCATTGCTCAGCTCACGTGTAAAAAAAAAAAAAATCAGTGAATTGTTGTTGGCAATAAAAACAGTGCAAGTGATGATTTCCAGTGACAGACATGAATCAATCAGTTACAGCTTATCAATTTGTAAGCAGTGAGTTGCAACCATATCCACAGTTACCTCAACTGGTACTAGAACAACTGACAGGCTATAAACATGAGATCAGTATTATTTATAGTGTTTTTCTTTTTTTTGTCTGTCCAACATGTTGTTGAATTATCAAGCAATACTATACATAATGGGTGTAATGTGACTACTTAGATGGTGAGGACATACAGGAGACACAGTGTGTGTGTGGAATTCTATGCACACCTATGGCAATGATGGTGGAAATGATGCTAGTAAGCGTTCATAGGTCTTCATCACCATGCTGTATGGATGTTATTATAGAGAGCTGCATAATGGGAGTAGGTGAAGACATACATAAATAGATTAGAATCAAACGAGTGTGGGGTCATTACCGACATGGAATGCATAGATCATAAAGACAAACCTTGGATCAGGAATCACAGGTGTTTAATAGCACATGGTGACACAGCTGGAGAGAGGTATGGAAGTCTGAGCAGATTTCTCAATGAATGTTTATGCTGCAGGAGGGGATTTGGTGGAAATGAGCATAGAGGAAATTCAAGAGTGTAGTCCACAAGGATTATACATGAAGACACCAAGACTTTTGGGTCGAATGTTTATGTTCTCAACATCTCTGGATATATGTAGCTGTGACTGTGCAAGTCTAAAATTGTAATAATTGTATATTAAACACCACGTCACACACCAAATACTAAAAAAGTTAGAAGAATTCCGTCACTGTACCATAAAGGGCTGTCCTCCAGGTTAGCACCAAAGTCTTTCACCAAGCACGGTAAAGGAATATCCAGGCTCCAAATAATCCAAAATGTATTTAATAAGGCCACAATAACTCACAAAATCACAAACTGACACGAATAAAATTAGCACTGGTGATTGAGTGCGTTTTCGTCTTCACATAAACACCTTCATCAGAATCACAAAGTGATTCTGATGAAGGTGTTTATGTGAAGACGAAAGCGTGTCAGTTTGTGATTTTGTGAGTTATTGTGGCCTTATTAAATACATTTTGGATTATTTGGAGCCTGGATATTCCTTTACCGTGCTTGGTGAAAGACTTTGGTGCTAACCTGGAGGACAGCCCTTTATGGTACAGCGACGGAATTCTTCTAACTTTTTTAATAATTGTATATTCTCAACATCTGTGTACACTACATGTGGCTGTGTTGGCGCAATTATAATGTTGTAATGATAACTTCAATTTCAACTTCAATTGAAAGAAAAAAGTTGCAAAAGAAATACATTGAATGCCAAAAAAAAAAAAAAAAAAAAAATCAATGTTATACCATTAAAGGGGTGGCCACGGTAGTGCAGCGGTTAGCATTGCTGCCTCACAGCAAGAGGTTCTCCAATTCGATTCTCGGCTGGTGTGCCTTCTGTGCAGAGTCTGCATGTCCTCCCTGTGGCTGCGTGGGTTTCCTCCGGATGCTCCGGTCCCAAAGACATTCTGTAGGTGAATTGTTGGCCCTAGACATGAGTGTGTGTGTGCGTGTGCCTTCTGTGGAAGGTTGGGCATTGGGCTGGCAACTCGACACCATAAGAAAACTCCACTGCCAATCATGAGTGGACAGGTGATCCGCTGTGGCGACCCCTAACCAGGAAAAGCCAAAAGAAGAAGAATGTAATACCATTAAAGTCATTTTGAAATAGTGTGTCATATATAATCAAGTGTGACTTCCTGAGTGACTCCATGCTTTCTTTCTTATAACAATCTCAAGAGTTATACACAGATAATGCTGCCACTGCAGCAAGGATCCCTTTTATTCATACTTTACATGTCTACAAGAGAATGGTATACAGTAAATAGGTTGTAGATGTAAATAAGCAATACATAGCAAGAGAATTTCACTCAGAGGAGCAGTGGAGAGAGATATGTTAGTCACAGTGAATCTAAAATGCAATGGAGACTCAATGACTTGAAGAAAACCTACAGATATAAAATCAGCCCTTCCACAGCAAGTTGTGTACTAAAAGAGCTACAGCAAAACCATCATGAAAAAGAATGACTGTGAATGCACTTAGAAACTCACAGAAGTGCACAATAATTTTAAGTAATACTGCACACTCTGGTAGAACGAAAAATTGTTTACAAATAGGAAATATACTGTACTGTCATATTTGCCATATATAAGAATATATATATATATATATATATATATATATATATATATATGTATATATTCACTAGACAATCTCGAAATACTGAAATGTCAAATTTCAGTATTTCCAGACTGTATAGTCGAAATTCCATATATCCGAAAACCCACAACCACGACCACACACACACACACACACACACACACACACACGCACACACACACACACACACACACACACACACACACACTATGCTACTTAAATATTCCATTACTGAGATCACACAACAAAGTCACACAGGAAGCCTTTTCCTCTGTTGAAACTTGGTTATCCGATGCCCAATTAATACTCAACCCAAACAAAACTAAACTACTCATCTTCCAACCCACCAGACATACTCAAAACAACTCTCACTTTAACATCACAGCAAATGACAACACCACTATATACCCAACTGAACACACCAAATTGCTAGGAGTGGAAATAGACAATAAATTAAAATTTGACATTCACATATCCATGACCATAAAAAAAGTCCACAAAAAACTAGGAGCATTATACAGAAATAAGCAATTTCTCACCAAAGCAGCAAAGATTTCAATAGCAAATTCCCACCTTATTTCCACCCTACTTTATGCCTCTCCAATATATACCAACCTAAGGCAATGCGATCTAAACAAGCTAGAGACCTGCTACAACAAAATCGCCAAATTCGCCACAGGGGCATCCTACCGTAGTCACCACTGTCTCTCACTTGCTGAACTGGACTGGCTTGAACTCCCTCACCTCCTTCAGTGGTATCAACTCTCACTCACCCACAAACTAGTAAACCATCCACTAAATGTCCCATCCCTCCAGAATCTACTCCAACCCTATCGCACCACCAGACCACTAAGATCCAGCAACAAAAATCACTTGCAGATCACTAAAGCCAATAACTCTGCTGGTGAAGCACTATTCTCTTGCACCATAGCCAAATTATGGAACTCCCTTCCACCCACAATTACCTCCGTACCATCATGCACCCACTTCAAAACTTTACTAAAAGCACACCTAAAAACATGCTGGCTATGCCCTTGCAACTCCCACTCTAATATCACCCACCTCATCCAACCACTACCTTTCTTTCCACTCCACTAACTACCTTAATTATAGCAAGCTCAGATGCTCATAAGCCTAGTACTTATTATACAGCAGGAACTTCTCATTGTAATATTTGTTAATGTCTGTTATGTACTTCACAGATAAAGATTCTAGTTGTCTACTGATGTACTATGTTCTTTATCTGTAAATATGTTGTAAGTAATTGCTATGTTAAATTGTTAATCACTATGTAATCCAATGTAACTACTGTCTGTTTATTTTAACTGTGGAGCTTTTCTCTCTGGGCCTCCACTGAAAATGGACCTACGTCCAGTCGGACACTCCCAGTCAACAAATTTAAATAAATAAATATATAAATAAATAAAAACAATGCGGAAAGGGCCAAACTTCCTTTCTCCTCTATTCTATGATCTCAAACTAAAACACAAAAGGTGGCAACATGTCATTTGATCAAAAGCATTTAGATGAAAAATGATTAACTGTTTTTCGATCGTCAACCACTGACTAAATGTGTTGTACACTGTACCCATTATATAAATAAAATAAAGGTAGACAATCATTAGTTAGGACTTAGATTTGTAAATTCTGCAAATCTTCAAGGATCCAGTACAATTCATTGGATGGAGAGAAATTGCATATATTTTACTCGCAGTATGTAGCAAAATGTACATTTTGTTTACAGTTTGTATGAGCAGGTATAATTTCTCTAGGCACAAGAGAGAAAACAGAAAAGAATCAATTCCATTCTGTCTGGATGAGAATTTCAGTTAGTGCTAAAAGTATAGGAAATTTTCTGCACAACGTAATTTCCATTCTTCATACACAATACAGAGGTGTGCAATAATACATTTAAATGACATTTGCTCATACATTTTTCATTCATACTGAGTCTGTTTTTCCCCAAATGGCAGCACATCATGGGGGATGTATGTTAATATTTTATTTATATACTTGTCTACCCCTCAAAGACAGTTTAAAAAAAATGCATCATCAATAAAAATATATGTATTTTTGTAGCATGTGGTTGGAGATACAACTTTTTTCTGCTAATATCATGCAAAAAGTCTTACAAAAATGTAGTTCCACAAATCAAGTCTCAGTGGAATGCATTACTCTCCTACATGGAAAATTACAGACTGTGATTCTTACATTATCTGGTGTTGGCTAAATCAGAATTAATATGGAGTTAGGAAAAACGTGAGGAAAGCATCTGCTTCACTTTTTCATGTAGACTAATTAGCTATTTGACAACTTTAACTACTCCTTAGTTTCAGCCCATTGCTTACTTCCATTAGTGCATTTCTAGGAAACAAAATGTTTAGCTAATAGTGCTGCATTAAGTCTGGTCAGTGTGGTTTAGATTCCTCAATATTCCATTTAGTGACAGGACCAATAGGAAAGACAGCGGAGTGGGGAATTACAAATTTAACTTCATTTAGTTTTATGTTAACAACTGGTTGCGTCAATATAAATGTTTCTCTGAAGTTATTAGGTATAAATCCTAACTAATCCAAATTTATCAAAGGTAATTTCCTTACCTGTTTACTTAAAAGACTCTATAAAATAATTTCAACACAGAGTTATCTGGTTAGTGGGCACTAATGTTCACAAACATATAATGTGAATTGTACTATTACTCTTTGATTCTTTAGAGAAATTAATTTTGGCTTAACTTTTTAACAACTTTTTTCACACTGTAGATATTTTTCCACATCTGAGATGTCACTACTTGTACTTAAAAATGTACTTACTGTAAATAATCCAGGAGGTATCCGGCACTTTGCCCACCAACACAGTTCAGTGCTAGCCTGGGTTTTGGGAGGTCCTGAGGGAAAAATGAGACAAAATATAGAAGTTTAGAATATATGTTAACTGTGCAAATACCATCCAAAGTGTACAATAAAATTCTTAATTCTGATCAAGCCACTAATGATAACTCTGGCAACTAACCACATTCTGCTTCAATACAGTCTTTAAATGTCATCTCAGTGGCCATTTGATAAACTGAGTATCAGAAATGTTGCTGTTACACACTGAAACAAGGTTTGGATATCACTTGACAACTTCTTAATATGCCTGTTTTATCAAGAACTGAATAGCTGACAAGTGTTAACACAGCTTCTTAGACAGCAAGATAAGCAGAATACTAGACAGAACAGACAGGTGCAAAGGCACATTAATTCATACGCATGCAGGTAGACAGACAGACAGATATCTGTCTGCATTCTGTCTGCATACTGGCTGTTGTACATTGTGAAGGGAATGTAACATCAAATACACAAAACAATGGAAAGAAAACTAACAGCTGTAAATGGGAAGCTAAAACTACGATCCTGCATATCAGTTTGGTAGTGCCAGTAGAACATGAGGCCAAATGCAATCTGGAGGAATTCATAAACTTTAATGTCTACTGAAAATTCAGCCAGAGAATGGAAATCACTGTGATTTTATCACTGCCCTAAAGTGCAAGAACCCTAGAGATGATCACAGTTAGTAGCAGGGTCTTAGAGGGCACATTCGCAAAAATGTGGAAGCATTGTGAAGACATGGCCACTTACTAAAAAATTGCTTTTTTTTACAAAATAATCCTGAATAGACATTTGATGAGATTGCTGCTAACTTTGTCCAGTTGAGAAACTTGAATTAATCTGCAGTCTAAACCCAAGTAATAGCAGCAGTGTATTTAAAAGGTAAATTGTCATGCATTGTGTTTTTTTTAAAATATCATAGTTTTAAGCAAAACTGGCCCAATTGTTGCAGGCACATGCCATTATGTATGGTTTGAAAATGACAGTTTGTGCTGAAGGCCAAACAGTCTATGAGTCCTACTTGTAAAAACACACATATTAGTGATAACAGTTTTCTCTCTAACTTCACACATTAGAAGCAGGAATTCCACACTGCTGTGCAGTTTCCATACCTTGAAGAAGTAGTCGACCTTTAGCTGATGCTCATGATGGGAATAGGTCACCTCTTCATGGTATGAAGTTGGAACCTTGCATATTCATTCCTGCTTTTTTCTTAGTAAAACATAATGAAATTGTAAGCAACTCCCAGTAAAAATGTTAATTAACTTTGAGGGAACATGGGTGAAATTGTTGGCCAGGCTTTTAAGGGCCTCTGGGACAATGACTTAGTATCATCCTATGAACCTATGAACTTATAATAACATAGGTATCATAATATGTTTTACCTGTCTGTGGAAGTAAAGATATTGCTAAGTGGAGGTGGTGATTTGGAGGTTGGGGTTAGCACACAGAATATTTTTTTCACACCTTCTAAAAGTGATCACCAGTATGTTATATTAAGACACAAATCAAATGGTAGCCCAAACTTGATGAATTTAAATACAGTATGAATCCATAATTTTTTTCTGCCTTCCATAATTATTAAAACACTTCACCGTGTACTATCACCTCTTTTAGCCCCACCAAGTTTTTAGATCTCAGGAGAGCCAACATTTGCACACAAATGTTCTCAGGAATGCTAGGAATGAATACAATGTCATTATGGCTAAACATAGGTTTGTAACCTAATGAAATTCTTATTTTTAATATTATCACCTATCTCTTTAGCTCAGGGGATTGGCAAGAAGCAACTGTATTCACTGGACAGGCAGGGTTCCTAGAAGTATGATGACTGGTGCTGTAATTTATGCTCGCAGCAATACAAGAAATAAATGCTGTTCTTGATAATATGTGGAGTCCAATGTTCAATACTGCATATCACCGTATAATATAAAATAGATTTTCTAGGCTCTCCTACTGCTAAGAACATGATTTTGTCTTTGGTTCCATTGTTGATGCTTTCAGCATTGTAATGCAACTTACAAAGCTTGCAAAACAGTTTTGTATCCAAAAGGGGTGTGTGTGTGTGTGTGTGTGTGTGTGTGTGTGTGTGTGTGTGTGTGTGTGTGTGTGTGTGTGTGTCTGTGTGTGCACCTTTGTAACCACAAGGTAAACAAACAGTAGTATAACCTGAACAGCAGCTATTTTTTAACCCAGGTAGTTAAAGAAATGAGCAAAAATGAGCACTGGACAGTATGAGAACATTTCAACATTACTAAAAATTGCAAATAAAAAGGACTCTAACATGCTGGCATGACCAAGGATGAGATGCTAGTTGTCTTACATGCAGGTAAGAGTGTCCACAGAACCTAGAAACAGCCTGGTAGCAGGTGAGAGTGCAGAGCATGTAACATGGCAATGCCGTCCCTCCCCATATGGTCGCAGAAAGCAGGATGACTAAAATAAATACAGCAAATGCTGGAAATGAGATGTCTCAAGGCAGATGAAAGAGAATGAAACATTCTGAAGTGCAAGGAGAGTGAGAAAAGAAAGAGGAAAAAGCCACAAAGAAGGAAAATAAAGGAAGTTGTTAGCATCAACTGTCTACAGTGTGTGTGTGTGTGTGTGTGTGCGTGCGTGCGTGTGTGTGTGTGTGTGTGTGTGTGTGTGTGTGTGTGCATGTGTGGCTTTCATAGTCTCATCTGGACTTTTTAACAGGTGCATAACCCACATCAAATTGACCTAGTGCATTTGCTGAGCTTTTTAACCCCTCTGGTTATGAAAAAACCTGTTTATGCTTTGCAGGTGATGATTAATACAGACTGCTGTGATTATGGCACAGTCAAAAATATATTTTTAATGTTTTACACTTATTGCTGAAGCTAATAGAAAAATATTAGAGAACAATGGAGAGAGATAGAAGACAGTATCAGTAAATTAATTACAGAAATGCTTAAATAGATGGGTAAGTAGATGTCAAATTACTTCTTTTAGAATGCTGGAAGACCTTACAAAACAGTATATATGACAGATGCACAGACCCAGAATGAAACTCAATGGAAGAGATGGACAAAAAAAGTTGACCTTTGTCTTGTTAGCAGTGCACAACTGCTTAGTCAGGGCTTAACTCACACTATACATGGGTCTTATGGGCAGTCCAAACCAATACAGCAGATTCCAAAAGCAAAGGCAAAAGTTATTTGTTCCAGTAATGGTCGATATCTTGGGGGGTGTTTCCAAGGTAACCAAGTGGATTATGCACTGTCCAAATTTCCACAGAGGCAAAAAAAGCTATGTGAGAGAGCTAAAAGATGGGTTAGCATGGCAGTAGTGGAATTTCTCTAAGCTGCAACTGCTCCAGATTATGGGCTTGTACTCTGTCCTGGTGTTGAGTAAAGAAATCCTTGCTAAGAGAGATACTATGCAAGACCTGAAGTGCAGTTGTATAAGTAACCTTACCATAACAATAGATGTTGGAATAGATCACTGTTTCAGTGACATGCAGTGGCATAACTATATACGGGGTGTATTTATTTATTTATTTATTTATTGGGATTGCACTTCTCTTATATACTGTGACTGTACTTCAGCAGTTAAAAACCTGCACTGTTTGCTGCTACTTTGCACTGTATTTTACTATTGCATTTGTTGCAATATCCAAAAAGCAGGAGACAAGGATCAAATCCACATAAACGTTTATTAAACGCTTTCGTCTCTTGAATAGAAACTTCTTCAGAATAACACTGCATATTATCCAACAGCCTTATATATGCTATTCCAACAAATTAGTCATCATTAACTAATTAATAAACTAATGTCCTGAAAGGGCATAGAAACATTTAAAGAACAACACACACATATATATATATTGCACTCACAGTAAAAAAAGAGAAAATGTGATTAAAAGCATATAAAATGTACTTGACAAATCTATCCTATAATAAGTTAAAAATAAAGCAACAGATGTCAATATATATGCATATGAAAGTATATATGTATTTGTTGTTTACTAGCATCCTATCCTAATAGTAGGTATCGATGACTGTCATATAAGAAATTGTGCCTTGAGCTTGAGAACAGAGCTGATGGATACTGCACTATTAAGACCCGGTGCTTCAGATGCATTCGTCCTAATTTGCCATCTAAGCCCTGCCATTTCTAGGTAATCGTTGAATGGCCCACCTCTTTCACCCATCCTAACCTGCTCAGTGATAATGAATCTGAACCTACATCCTTCATTGGTTACAATATGTCCTGCTAATGCATTTTTAACATCTTTCCTACTGATGTCATAGTAGTGTTGGTAAATTCTACTTCTAATTGCATTTTTGGTTTTACCAATGTAAAAACCTGGACATTGGGTACATAGGGCAAGGTACACCACTCCTTTACTACTGCAGGAGACTTTCCCTCGTATAGTGTGTCTCCCATAATTGGGAATACAAATCTCCTTGGCTTCAATGATATATTAGCATTGTAGGCAATAGCAGCATTTAACCATCCCTGCCCCTATATCAATATCACATTTCTGCCTTTCCAACATATTTTTGATGCTACATTCCTTTTTATATATAATGTTGGGAACAGGGCCTAACAACTGTGCCTGTTCTGCATCAATTCTAAAAATGTTCCAATTATGTTCAGTAACATTCCTAATGCTGTAAAAATGCTGATTAAACTTGAAAATAGCAGATTTTTTTATGGAAAGTCTTAGTCTCTTGATTTTCCTTGTTTGATAACCCTTCCTCTGTATCAAGAAGGGGAAAAATAGCCACTAGCTCTCTTTTTTATTACCTCCTGAAGGATGTTGTTTAAATAATTATCTGGATATCCTCTATATAGTAACATCCCTTTAAGGGTCTCAATTTGCTCTATAAATTGATTATATTCAGATATCATCCTGGCAAGCCATACTCCCTGTTCTTTTACTAAAGCCTTCTTTTGGTGCAGGGTGTGTTAACTATCAAAATGTAGGAGGCTAATGGAGTAAGTGGGCTTGCGGAAAATAGTGGAGGCAAAATGTTTATTGACCACATCTTTCTTGATGGTGATGTCTAAGTAATTGCATTTGTTGTACTTTGACTGCATTTCACACCAACTGCTGCTTTTACTTCATTTAAGAAAATACCTGCTTGTGCTGTTTTATTCTGTTGCTATTATTAATTCAAGAAAAACTGTGCTGCTTCTTACACTGTTGCTTATTTAATTAAAAAAAATATCCTGCTTTTTTCTGTTGTTTCACTGCACTTCTGTTGGTCATAGCATAGATTGGATTCAGACCATCTGAATTCAGTTCTGTTTGTGGATTGAGTACTAAAAATCAGGACATATTTTTTTGGAGAAGCCCCCCCTCCCCCATACTCTCATGGCAGAAGCTTACAGTAGAACTATCTAATTGAAGGTTACTGGTTCAGAGCTCAGTTTGAGCTATTTCATTAGTGCACGGCTCAGTTTGTGCTTTTTCATTGTTTTTCTGTATTAGCTGCTTTGCTCTTGCTTGCACGTAGTGCACTATAACTCACCACCTCGCAGAGGGGGGGGTGACTCTTGGCGGTTATAGAAGCAAAAGCACCAACAGAGGTATTTTCCCTTAGAAGCAGCTGCTATCTAGCAGAGCAGTTCTTGAACAGCTCACATCTGTTCAGTGAACCTGGGAAGGCTTCCAGCCTAGCTAGATAGAATTTTGTAAATAATTCTATGTCCTTGTAAATATTAATATGATCCACAGGGTTGTTTGACAAATGTAAGAAAACCGTGTTATGTGCTGAGCTTCAAAGATGTAAACACAGTGCACCCTGCTGGAAAGAAAGCTAATAAGTAAAGGATTTTACAACTGTGTGTGATCTCAAGCTAGGAGACAGGATGTCTGCAGCTAGAAATTCTTTCTATTGTCTTAAGACAGAGATAATTACTAGGTTTCACATATAAAGTATATTTTATTGCTGTTGCTTTCTGGCAGGTGCAGATAAAAAAGAACAAGAATGATGTAATCTGAAATTACTCTGCAGTAATGTGTATTAGCAAGTTAAGACTATCTCAGAGAGAAAGAGATGACATTTTGTAATTTGTTCTGAAGCTGACAGCAACTCACCAGCACTGTGCCTTGCTCTGTAAGTAAGATCTAGATCTTGGTATTTTTCTTAGAGATAGACAGAAATAGCAAGATTAGTCTAGCTGTTTTCTATATTTATCTCAGACTATCCTACAATGTTGTTTTAAAGTATTTCCTGCAGTTTCTGAACTCTCTATTGTAACTGTTCTGAATCAATGAGTATTGTCTTGTGTTTTTATTATTTATTATTAAATAGTTTTAAACCCTTTAACTGTGGCTGTTTTATGTAGAGATAATTTAAGCTGATAGAGTACCTGCATGTATTTGGTGATAATGTATAAGCCACTCCAATATCCTTAGCCCTGTGTCACACTTACTATTTGGATAACAGTAACATTACACAGTAGAATTGGCCACCCTTTCGGAAGGGCCTTATTAGTAGCTGATAAGTAGTGGTTGGTGGCAGTGATTTTTACTTTATAGTCTGGGCAGAAGGGGGCATAGCTAGTGAACCGGTGGCAGCCTTCCCCGGAAGTGTCTGTGTTTTTGTATATAAACCATATCTCAAAGTATGTGTGTGTGTGTGTGTGTGTGTGTGTGTGTGTGTGTGTGTGTGTGTGTGTGTGTGTGTGTGTGTGTGTGTATGTGTATGTCAGCTACTTAGGCAGGGACACGAAGCATTGGTTGGACAGAGAGGGTGCTGGAGGTTCTGGCTTGACCACTCAGCTGAGATCTGTACCCTGTACCTGTGCCAGTGGGGAGTCTTACTGGGGATTTAGAAAGAAAGGGAGAAACCAACCCCAGTCAGACTGACTGTGATCTCTGTGGACTCTTAAGGGAAATTGTACTTTACTGTGTGTGTGTATTTGTTATCTTCCCAATGTGGACACCCCTCACTGGTGCTGGTGGTGAGGATTGAGGTTCCTTGATTACTGGAGCAGTGCACGGGCATCACAAAACCACCCAGCAGAGATTTCACATCTTACCTATCAACATCAGACCCTATAAATTCCCTCTTTTACAGAACTCCTACTGTACAACCCATAGGTTAACCACCCTAAAATATCTCCCTGCCTGATACCCCTATCTTTTTCTCCTTATCTGCTGAGATACAAGGTTCAAACTTTGCATTGTGAGCTGTCAGTTTCCCTCTGTTTCTCCTGGCAGCCTGGTGGACATGTTTTTGAGGCAGTGTAGCAACTGCCTAATGTATACTGACAACCCCTTACTCCTAAAATACTCAAGTACAATTTATGAGAGATGCTCCTACACTAAGAATCTGGAATCACTGCTCTCTCACACCCAGAACAGCAACACTAAACAGGTTGTCAGCACACACACCATGACTCCTGTTCATAATATGCACCCAACACATAAACCTTTCATATGCAGAAGTACTCTTCAGAAACATACCTAAACACCAGAGACCTCCAAAACACAAATGCACTACACCTAACACAACACCTAAAGCACCCAATACACATAAAAACACTAGCACCTGTGTCTCACCAAATAAGCCCTTAAGGCAATCCACAACTATTCCAAATGTTTTAGTTGTGGGTGACTCTGTAGTGAGACATACAGATGTCCCACTTACCAAGTTGAACAAGAAGAAGTTCAACTGCCTGTCCGGTGCAAGGATTTACCAGATCACACATGCACTCAAGTCTCTCAACAACAAGTACCGTTATGACTCTGTCATAGTTCATGTTGGTGTGAACAACTTGAAATGCACCACTCTGGACTATATGAAGAGAGACAGGATTGAGCGGGTATGTCCCTAGCTTTGAGCAGCATTTTACTCTTGACTAGGATGATACTACATTATAAACAAAAAACGACTGACTTCAATAATTGGCTGACTTCAATAATTGGCTTAGGTTCTGGTGTCATTCTAAAGGGATCCAATTCCTGTCAGCCTGGGATGACATGGTGGATAGAACTCACTGCTTTGCCAGAGATGGTCTTCACCTGGCACCTCTAGGCTTTTGGTTGCTGACAAAGGCACTTGCTTCACACACAATGCCATTTTTATAGAAGATCACAACAACAAAATTCCCCGATGTGAAAATATCAAGCACAAAGAAACTTAGGGATATGCTGCTAAATGCTAGGTTTAAATCAGAAACTGCACTCTCTGGAAACACTCCTCTCCCTGGAAGATGTTGACATCTGTGCAGTGACAGAAACCTGGCTCAAGGCCACAGAAGGTACCCTGGCCTTGCAAGGCTAGAATACTTTCCACACTTTCAGACAGTAAATTGAAGGTGTGAGAACCAAAGGAGGTAGAGTACCTATATTCTTTAAAGACAATTACACCTCTAGACTGTTTAGACAAGAAAACTCTATGGAGCTACTCCAAGTTTATTTTTATTTATTTTTATTTTATTTTACATTTGTTGACCGGGCTAGTCTAGCTGGATACATGTCCATTTTCAGTAGAGGCCCGGGGAGAAAAGCTCCACAAAAACAGAGATAGTTAAACAGAAACATCAGAAGATTGAGAAAATATTATTACATTCAAAGAGAAATCAGACACACAGGTTATACAAATGGTTAAAAGAGGTATATACTTAGAAGGATCTAACTTAGATTAGTCTAACATGGCTACAATATGAAACTTTAAGGTTTTTGGGTTAGGTAGAGGCTTTAGTGGGCCAGGAGAGTTTACTCCAAGTCCAAATTACTGTGGGTAAGAACCCCACCCTTCAGGTCATCGTCAGTTTCAGGTCCCCTTCCATGAACCAAGATGCCCACACAGCTTATTTAACCTACTTGGGACAATTAAGGTACAACCTATCCCCCTAGTCATGGGTGACTTCAACTATCCTTCCATTAATTGGGAAACTTATACAAACACAAACTCACTTGCACAAAAATTTCTAGACTTTAACTCAAATGCCCTGGAACAAATATTGCACCACCTCACAATGTGATCCAGTACTCCAGACATGGTCCTCATCAATATGAGTGACTGATGCAATGTCTCAAGTGTAGGGCCCACACTGCTTATATCCGACCATAAATCAGTCATTTTTGAAGTAGCAATAGCACAAGAACTTCCCAAATAAGAAGTCAAGCTAAAAAACTTCACCAAAGCTCACTGTGCCCTCCTAAGGGAAGGTATAATTGACTTCCAAGCTCCAGTTTCCATGGATGGCATCGACGGTTATACTAAGGTATACACTGATTCCTGTATAAACTTTTTCACAAATGTATAGGTACAGCAGTGCCAGATAGGATTAAAGCAAGATCCTCAAGAATAAATTATTCAATAAGTGAAAGAAGCTGCTGTCTAAAAATACAGAAATGAGATCCCAGAACTGGAAGAACACCCTCCTCAGCCTAAACAAACAAATAAGACAACTTGCACAATCTCCAAGGAGCAATTATGAGAAAAATTTAGCAACCATAGCTAAGGATAACCATAAGACTTTCTTCAGCTATGTCTGCAACCTAAAAGGTAGGACTAGTGTGCTAAACTAATTGTGGATGGCATCACACATGCTGACTCTGTGGAAATTGCAAACCTGCTAGCAGACAGGTTTGGTGAAAATTTCACCCCCACCATCCCCCTCAAGCAAAAAGCAATCCACGTCTTCATCATTTCCTCCTGCCTGCATCTCCAAAAAGCAAGTCATCAATGCTCTCTCCAAGGCTAAGAACACAGCCTCCATGGGACCAGATGGCATTCTGGGCTGTGTTTTTAATGTTCTAAAACAAGAGCTAGCTACTCCACTAGGCACTCTATTCAACCACAGCCTAAGTATTCCCACTGAATGAAAAAGAGTGGTTGTTATCTGCATCCACAAGGGCAGCTCGGCAATAGACCTGGGTATCTATGGACCCATAAGTTTAACCAGCCTCATCTAGAAGGCAACGGAATGAATCACCATGGACCTCATAAAATAAGGATATAGGTGATTTTCAAATCCTGGATCCATCCCAGGTCGGCTTTGTCAAGGGCAGGTCATGCCTGTTAAACCTGGTGGACTTTTTAGAGAATATGACCAGAGCCATAGATGAGTAGAAAGCTGTGCACACAGCCTATCTTGACTTGGCCAAGGCCTTCAACACTATACCACATTCAAGCATCACTGACAAACTAACCCAGTTGAATATCAGCCCCCATCTTATCAGGCAGGTTGCAAACTGGTTCACAGATTGACAACACTCAGTCAAAGTGGGAGACTTTACCTCTGCCAGCAGACCCGTCACCAATGGGGTCCCACAAGGGTCAGTGCTGGGCCCCCCTTGTTTGGCATATACCTCTCAGAAGACAAGGCCAAAATGGAGGGGCTGTGGCTAACCAAGTTTGCTAATGACTGCAAATTAGGTGCTATCATTGAATCATCTAATGATGTCAGCGTACTTCAAAATAGGCTTACACAGACCAATGACTGGTGCCAAGGCCATGGTCTTAAACTATATGCTAAAAAATGCATCAGAATTTCCTTCAGTAAAAACAATGTCCCTGCTGATTATGTAATGAACAATAATACCCTAAGGACCAATTCAGTAGTGAGAGACCTAGGAACACAAGTGGACTGTGACCTCAACTTTGACCACCATGTGTCTACTGTGGTGAAGAATTCTTCGCTGCTCACCTGATTAGCAAAGGCACTGCCTCAAGAGCAAAAGAAGTTATAACCCCCCTGTACTTGTCCCTCATCAGGCCTATTATTGAATATGTCTCTGGAATAGACTTCCCATACATGTCAAACAGAGTACCTCGCTGACCCTCTTCAAGTGCAACCTTGATGAGTGGATGGGAAACCAGAAATTTGTCCCAGGGGTTCCACCTTTGTCCCTTAGTGACAGGGGCAACAGGTGATGACTGACTGTTCTTTTTTGGGGGATAAACTCTTAGCTAGGCTTGTAAGGGCCCCAGGGCCATTAGCCTAGTAACTTCCTATGATCTTATGATATAATGCTGTCTTTGGTATGTACCATACCAGACACCTGAGGCAACTTGAGAGACCTCAGAGATTTCTAACTACGAAAATTTAGGGTCTCCAGCACATGTCTTACACAGACAGACTGACGTCACTGTCACTGTTCTCAGTATTGTATAGACTACTTAGAAGTGACTTATGTCTGGTTTACAGGGATATCTCTGACCCACATCTAATGGAAATGTTGCACATCCGTAAGTCAAATGGGACTAGAGTCACCTGTTCTAGGGACCTCAAATTAGACTGCGGCAAAAACAGGGCCTGCTGCAGAGACAGATACATCTCTCAGAGGTTGGCATTCCACTGGAATAGGCTTCAAATCGATATCAAGCAGAGCACCTCCATGACCCTGTTCAAGTGCAACCTGGATGACTGGATGGGAAACTGTAAACTTCTGCCAGTGATTGTCCTGGCTTTTCTTCTGGACATGGGTAGTCCTTGATACCAGATGATATCTCTTATCTAGTATTATATTGGGATTTAACAGCTAGGCTTGTAAAGACCCTTTGGTCAACAGCCTAGTAATATCCTATGAACCTATGAACCTATGACTATCCATCTGATTGCAAGTTGCCCCTTTTCAGCAGAGGCCTAGGGAAGCTCCCAGTAAAAATAAGTGTACAGAAGCTACAAAACACAGAGAAAAAAATTACAATGAATTTAAGCATTTTAACAGAATTAATGCAAATAGAACACATAGTAAAACATAAACAGGCTTATACAAAAGACAACGGAATATATCAATAGATATTGTATAAGTCATGAATAAATGTGAGTACAGCAATGGTTCAAAACAAAGAAAGTGGAAGGAAAAAAATAGAAAGTAATTTATAAGAGCAAGCTTTTAAAAAATGAGATTTGAGAGAAAAAATGTATTTAAGTAGCATACTGGTGAAAGTGATTGCTATATAGCAGTGTGCAGGAGGAGTGTGGTAAGAAAACAAGAATTCTGAAAGGCAACACCTTAGAAATAGATAGAAGTACCAGCACAGAAAGTGGCTGGATCATGCACTTGTGTGATGTGATGGAGGCTGAAATAGATCATTAGTTGATAACTTGAATTAGAGGAAGGTTGTGGTAAGTTCAGTAAGAGGTTGTAGGGTTATTGACTGGAAGAGAGGCCATCAAGGATCAAATGTCCAGCCAGTATACAAACCCTTTTGGGTGTTTCCTCGTGCACTGTACACCCATTAGAGTGTGTGAGTGCTAGTATAAAAGGGGACATACAAACAGCAACAGCCCAGAGCTTTCTTGCCCAAATTAAGGGAGGCTATAAGAGGTAATATGGAAAATCTGAAATTCAAAACCCATGTCCTAAAATACATAAAAATAAGACAAGGTGGATGGAGGGAGGGTGTTAGCTGTGCCCAGGGGTTCCACCTGTGTACCTCATTGACAGGGGTGGCAGGTGCTGACTGAGGTTTCTTTTTTTGGGGATAAACTTTTGGCTAGGCTTGTAAGGGCCCAGTGGGCATTAGCCTAGTAACCTGCTATGATCCTATGATCCTATGAACAGAGATTTATTTAAATATCTACTGGTGTAGAAAGTTTTCTTACACAACTGTACTGTGTTCACCATCTGCCAGTCTAATAGTACTAGGAACATTGAGGCAATGTAAGAACTACTTCATGCTTACTTATTACTGCTTGATTCTTCCTATAAATTATTCCATATTTGAGAGGTGCAGGTATCTACTCACCTTTGATGCCAATCCATCTTCAAAAACTTTATATTGTAACCAGAATGTTGTTAATTTTTACACTCATCTCACCCAGCTATGCCCACTGTGCCCTAGACAAACAAATAAGCCTTCTTATGTTGAGGTACTTGAAAAGTCCCTGACTAAACTACAAAAGCCTCCAAGATAAAAGTTTGATATTTAGGACACCCAATCAAGTAACAGGCAAACAATTTACACAGACAGTACTGAAAGCACAACTACTCTGTGGAGTCAATAAGCTGGTAGACTGAAGCCCTTCAGTCAGTGCATGTAGTAACATCTTAGTTATACGTGACTCCATAGTTAGATGTATAGATGCACTAATCAATGGGCTGAGCAACAAAAGAGTGATGGTAAGCTGATTCACAGATGCTAGGATATGCAGTTTCATTAGGGCCTTTTAGTCCCTTTATTATAACTTAAAATTTGACATGGCCATTGTACAAGTGGGAATGAACATCTTGAGACATACCTCATTGGATCATATGAAAAGAGACATGCTAGATCTGTCAGAATATGCATCTAAAAATAGTATTAAGCAGTATCCAACCATTGCCAGGAATGATGCCAGAATACAGACAAAAGAAAACTGACTTCAGTGATTGGTTTAGCTACCGGTGTCATTCTAACAGGATCTAATATATATCAGCCTAGAGGAGATAACCAACAAACCTGACTGCTTTGCTGTGGATAGCCTGCACCTTTTTCTGAATGATTTCCTTATAGTGGCCATTTCTCCCCAGCTGTGCCTTTCTTAGGCAAGGGCAGTCTTTAGAAATTACCTACATAGCAAATCAAAATTAAAAGTATATAAAGGCAGCACTGCTCAATGCTAGGTGCAGAAACAAGAAGTTGCACTCCTTACAGGTATTCTCAACTGCTGAAAATATAGATATCTGCATAGTTACAGGAACATGGTGCGATGACCCTCCACTGGACGAGTAATCAAGGAGCTTCAAGTCCTCACCACTGGCACCTGTGGGGGACGTTCACTGGGAGGATAACAGGTACTCACACAGTATTGTCAGATACAGCTCTCTGCATCAAGTGCAATTTCCCTTAAGAGCCCACAGAGACCACAGTCAGTCCTGGGCTGGTTCCTCTTTCTCCAGATCCCCAATATGACACCCCACTGACAAGCTACAGAGTTGAGCCCTTAGCCAGTGTTCCAAGCCAAGTCCTCAAACACTCTCTCTGTCCAAGCAGTGCTGCATGTCCCTGCCCAAGTAGCTGGCACACACACTCTTGGAACACACACACACACACACACACACACACACACACACACACACACACACACACACACACACACACACCTGGAAAAAGGCTGGCACAAGTTTACTAGCTATGCCCCCTTATGTTCAGACAATAAGGTAGCTACCACTGCCACCAGAACCCCTTGACAGCTACTTGAAGCCCTTAACAAAGGATGACCAATCCTACCGTGTAATATTAATATTAATACAAATGGTAGTTTTATCAAGAGCAAGGCTGTTAGGAGTGGCCCACACAGTGTAACCAAATAAATATGCAAGTACTCCCAAAACTTAAATATCTCTACAATAATCAGCCATGATGAAATGTTTAAATATGTTTAATAATAAATAATAAAAGAACAAGACAATACTAAATATATATTTACAGTGACATCAGAGTTCAAAATCACAGGAAATATATAAAACAACATTGAAGGACAGTCTCAAACAAATAAAGAAAAATAACATCTAAACTAAGCTTCACTATATTCCTTACTGAATCTAAGAGAATTATACTATTCCCTAATAACTTACTACAGCAAGGCAGATGATGTGGTGAATGGTTCTTCTTGTTGACAGGCCCAGGACAGAATACAGAATGCACTGTCTCACTAAGAGACTTCTCAAAATAATATCTAAAATATTACTGCTGGGATAGCTTGCAGAATGACATCATTTATGGTCATCTGACTTCTAATTCCCTGGTAAGCCCCCCCCCCCCATTGTTGGCAGCTGGCAGCATTTAGCACCTACTCATAAAAATACACACGCAAGGGATTTTGCTCAGATCCGTTGACCTTCTGGAGGTCGTAAAACAAATGAAAACTTCAACTCTTCCTCAGTGGCAATTAATTCACCCCAAAGACAATACAGAAAGGTTCTTAGTACAGACTTTCTGTCTCTGGCCGCCTTGAAACCTGTGAGATAGCATCTTTATGGCCTAGCCTATAACATGATTTAATTTCAAATATTTTTCTAAAGTTTGCTGGACTGAAGTTAATTGTCCAGTTTCCTCTGTTAAAACATATACATTTAAGCAGTTACAATAGTGCATGCACACTTCTGTTCTCTTCCAGTAGGGCGCAATGTGGATACATTTTAAACACAAGCACTTTATACATACCTTTTCAACACAAACATCTATACAAATAAGTTTGATATACAAATAACATACAGTTCGAATACAGGTGTAACACAAGCATATTGTATAAATCATTTCGATATTCACCAATGACATTTAATTATTTACAAAATTCCAGCTAACTTTGCTGGCAGTACCTCCTTTCATCACACATGGTATCATAACAGCAATGGTACCTCCCTTGATGTAGGGTTTCAGTGCCTTCCTTTCTTTCAGATCCAATGCAGAAAATGACAATGTTATTGGAGATGTTGTTTTTGTATTCTTAAGGAGAAATCTCACCAGCAGACTCATAAGCCAGACCAATGACATTTAATGTTCCCATATCCTTTTCAAAGTAAATAGAACTCTGTACCATATCATAGTCAACTAACATACACCCTCCTCCATGTCCCCAGTAACCCATTTGGCATATCTAAACAAACTGACATGCCTCCCTATTGAGAGTTGTACTTTTCTCTTGGCAGACTTCAACTATCCCTCCATTAACTGGGAGACCGGTACTACTTGTAATAAATATGCAAAACGATTCCTGGACCTTATTAATGCTAGCTGCCTAGACCAACTGGTTCTAGTCTCAGCTAGGGGTTCAAAAATATTGGATGTGGTTCTTATTAATATTGCCACCATATGATCAAAACCTACAGTTATCATATCACTGGTCAAATCCGGCAACCATTCAGTAACACTCACTATGAGGTTAAAATCTGACTTACCACAAAACTCTTCTGTCTACTCTAAGACAAATCTTATCCAGCTAACTGATAAGTGGATGAAATATAGGCACCCTCTTCCCCATCTTACATACTGCCACATTTGCAGATATTTTGTACATTTGCGTATATTTTGTATGTCCACCTCAAAAAATGCATTGAGGTATATGTACTCATGGGAACTGGTTGGAAGGAGAACTGTTGAAGGAGGTTATTTGATTCAGTAGGGACATTATGAGCTTGATAACTCACCAGTCACTAATCAACCATCAGAATATCTGAAAAATGTATTAATATACTTTTCTACCTAATAAATAACCAGCCCCTGTCTTCAACTCAAGACTGCTTCAATCCTCATCATGGTACAACTACTGCTTTGCTGACTTTTGTTAATGCTGTTAACACCAACAAAAATGTTGGAAGCATAATCTCTAACATCTTTCTAGACTTATCAAAAGCTTTTGATATTCTCTCTCACCAACTCTTCACTGCAAGGGTCCAAAGCTACCTATCAAACAGACAACAAACAACAAAGTGGAAACATGATTTCTCCACCTCCTTACCAGTATTACTGTTCCACAAGGATCTATACTAGGCCTCATACTTTTTAATATATTCATCAATGACCTTTACACTGCTACAAAAAATGCTGCCCTAGTACAAAACCCTGGGGATTCACCCCCAATCTGGTCTGCCAAATCTTTCTTTAAACTTCAAGACCCTATGCAATGTTAAAATACCATTTGCAGCATGCTATAATAATTGAACACACCATTGCTTAATCTTCTGAGAATTCAACTAGTTAGCATTACAGCATCACCCAGCTATTTGTCAGTTAACCACAATACAGAGACTTCTCTATAAGCCAGGAAACTGTTCAACCCTTGACAAATTAATACATCACTAATCCCCCAGTAGAATTTTATGCTCTAGAGAAAAATCACTAATCTTTATAACCAACTCTTCTAATTCTGCAGGTGACTTTCTATATCCAAATGGTGTAGCTAAATTATGGAACCACACTCCACTACCTTTAAAATTTGTTCGAATGTAAACTCATTTAAAACACAAGTGAATGTTCAGCTATCAAATCAATGGATATATTCCTGTATATATCCAGCATAGATGGCGCTGTTACCTTCAGCTTGCCATATCGCCAAGCCTTTTCTCTTCATTCAGAATCCTGTGCCCCACAACCAGTCTTCACCAAGATCTGAATAGTTTTACTAGCATCTCCCAACCATATACATAGTTTTTTGACCTTGCACACCCTCACCTCTACACCTCTAATATAACCTTATGATTGTAACGTATATAATTATCTATGAACCTGCTGTACACCCCACATCTTAACTACACTATTAACATTTTCTTCCCTACCTAGTTCTTTCCCTTTCCTGCATTTCTTTGGATTTCTAAGTATTGATCTCATGATCTGTTATCTTTTTGCCAAACTTACTAATATACCTCTTCAAATGCTCAATGGCCGACATCTACTAATACACGAGTATCTTTTATACAATAATAGTTGCCTTTATTTCATATGAATGTAGTCTAATTTACCAAATGCAAGTGTAATAGTTAATGTAAACTATTTAATGTCTGCTCAAGTATGTTACTAAATATTGGTTCAAAAATGTTTATAATATGTTGAAGCTTTTCTTCCTGGGCCTCTGCTGAAAAGGGTTTTTTGAATAAACCCATTCGGACAAACCCAGTAAATGAAAAACAAAATAAATAAAAAATAAATAAAACATAAATACAATGCCAAATTCAGAAATAAACCCCTGTGGTGGGACCCTAGTATAAATAAACTGTAAAATAATAGGAAGACACTTATAACCCATAAAAACAAATAGTCCATCATCAAGAGCTGAACTCAAAAAAGATCCAAAAAGAACTCAGAAACAAAATCAAATCCTCTAAAAGTAAGTCTAAATTGAGAATTGCTACCTCTGCTTAGACAACCACAAAGCTTTCTTCAGCAGTACCTAAAACCTTAGAGGTAATATCCAGCATTGCTCAGAGCCAATAAATAACAACAACATTTATTAACCCTCTGAGTATGTAGCCAACATATTAGTTAACAAATTAAGCTCTAACTTTCCTCTTCTATCTCCTGCTAATTTTTCACAACTTATTAGCACTCCTGCACCACTTCCTCTGATCACCTCCAAGCAGGCCCTGAATGCTCTCTACCAAGCCAAAAACACTTGCTCCATGGATCTTTATAATGTGCTACACTGCCTTTCTGTCAACACCAAACTCTCTGGTAAACTCTCTACTAAGCCTATTCAACCTCAGGCTCTCCACAGCATTCATGCCAGTGGAATGGAGAACTGCAGTAGTCATTCCACACCATGGGGGGGGGGGGGTGGGGGGGGGTTGACTACTTACCCAGGAAACTATACACCTATAAGCCTCACCAGCCTTATCTGCAAAGCAATGGAATGGATCAGTATGGAACTTATTATCAAGAATATAAGCAGTCTACAAGCTCTGGGCACAAGATGGTATGGGCTTGATAAAGGTAGGTCTTGCCTCCTAAACCTGGTGGGTTTCTTCGAACATGTCACTGATACTTTAGACTCATCAAATAGGCTCACACTGCCTACCTGGACTTGGCCAAGATCATTGACACCATCCCACATTTCTGCATTATCAATATGCTAATCAAACTAAACATACACCTCTACATTACCCTCTAGATATCAAAATGGCTAATTGATGGAAAACAATCTATTAATATGGGAGGCATGCTGTCTTTGAAATAGTAGTTACCAGTGACGCCCTTCAGAAATTGGTTCCAGGACCATTCTACTTTGGTATTTACTTCTCTGATGTCAAGGCTGACATCAATGGCCTGTGGCTGACCAAGTCTGTACATATCTGAAAAATGTTGAGGTGTCATTGACTCCCCATCTGACTTCCAGATTCCTCAAGAGGGACAAACACACATTAATAACTGGTGCTTGGGCCATGACCTAAAGCTAAATGCCAAGAAATGCAACATTGTGTCCTTAGGCAAAACTGGGTACCTATGCACCTACCACATAGATGATACACCTTTGAAAGGTGAATCAGCCCCTAGGGACCTGGGCACTTTCATTATCAATTAATTCTTCTTTGATTGCCTTGTGCCCACTGTTGTTAGGAAATCTTTTTACTTTTCCACACTAATCATCAAGTGTATTTCTGCCAGATCTAAGTAAGCTATCATCCCACTCTACTCATCCCTCATCAGGCCTGTGACAGAGTATACTGGCCCCTTTGGCATGTACACGTCTAAACATATAAGCCAGCCTGAGAGACAGAAAACTACTATATATATATATATATATATATATATATATATATATATATATATACACACACACACACACACACACACACACACACACACACACACACACACACATCTGACTATCCTCTCCAAATTACAGGAAACCTTACCTTTCTGGAAGCAAATGACATCAGACACTTGGCTGCTAGAAATAATCTAGAATGGCTACAAATGGCAATGTGAATCCTTCCCTCCAAAATCAGTATCTGAGAAAGAAATCTCAACAAGCAAATTAGAAAAAAACTGTTCTTCAGGATGGGGTCAATAAATCATAAGTTTCTCTTGTAAGGGGAAATGGGAAGACATAGAAACAGACTGTTGAGACAGACAGAGTTCTCAAATTCCACTTTACAGAAGAACCCAAAGGCTAGACGAAGGAATGATACAGCAGTTGACACTCCCAATGGCCTAGAGTTTGTCACTTCTCCTCTAACTAATAATATTCTTTTATTTCAAGTCATAGGTTCATAGGTTCATAGGTAGGTACTATGCTATTGGCCCTAGGGCCTATATATGCCTAGCCAAAAGGTACCCTGGTTTTCACCACCCAAGAAAATGATTTTCCTGTGCCCCTGTTGAGCAGAGCCACAAAAATTATCCCCAGGGTGAATTTCCTATCTCCCATCCAATCATCAAGATTTTTTTTGAAGAGTGCTAATGAGGAGCTTTGTTTGATATAGATAGGCAGTTTGTTCCAGAGTATGGGAAGTCTCTGGGACAGGAATCTATCCCTCCAGCATGTTCTGTTTATTGTGGTGACAAGGTTTTGGTCCTTAGAGTGTATAGCTCAGAGGAATTGGATTTCTTTAAATGGAGCATGTCCAAAAGTTCTGGGTTTGACATAGCTTTGTGTATTAGGCAGAGATCGCTTCTGAGTAGGCGATATGCGATGGAGTAAAGCTGCAGTTTTTTGTGACGGTCTGCATACGGCTTCTGTTTGAGGCCAGTAATCCTCTTTGTGAGGTATTTCTGAGGCCTTTCCAGTTGTTGTAGATGTTTTGTGTGGTACATACCAAATGGGGCATTGTACTCTATAATGGGTCTAATGAGTAACAAGTAGAAGGGAACAATGACCTCTTTTTTCCTGGATGAGAAACATTTTGTGATGAGGTGTGCCACGTAGAGGGATTTCCTGACTACTGTGGCGATGTGGTTATCAAAGGAGAGACTACTGTCCACCTGTGTCCCAAGGTCTCTTATCACACTTTCAGTGTCAAGTAGACTACCGCCTATGTGGTAGTTCATGGGTACAGAGTTTTTACCAAAAGGGATGACAATCCACTTTTTGGCATTGAGCTTGAGGCTATGGCTTTGACACCAAGCAAGTGTCTCAGCGAGGCCCTTTTGTAGGATGTCCACATCTTTTGGAGTTTTGATTATGGCAACTAGTTTGCAATCATCTGCGAACTTTGTTAGCCAAAGACCTTCTGTGTTAGCCTGTACTTCAGAGAAGTAGATACCAAACTGGAGGGGACCCAGGACTGAACCCTGTCGTACTCCACTTGTCACTGGTCTGAAGTTGGATTTGGAGTCTGCTACTTTCACAGTGTGGGTTCTGTCAGTGAGCCAGTTGTCAACCCATCTTGTGACATAGGGATTTATACCTAGTTTAGTGAGTTTATCTATATTTACAGAGTGGGGGATGGTGTCAAAAGCCTTGGCGAGATCTAGACAGGCTGTGTGAACCACCTTACCCTCGTCTACAGCTTTGGTGACCGCTTCAAAGAAGTCTATCAGGTTTAGGAGACATGATATGCCTTTTGCAAACCCGAACTGGGTGGGGTCCTGAGTTTGGAGATTACCAATGTCATTGTTTATAAGTTCCATGATGATATGTTCCATAGCCTTGCAGACCAGGCTTGTCAGGCTAATGGGGGGGGGTAGTTTCTGGGGTCTGTGGTGGCTCCCCCTTTGTGCAGTGAGATAACCATCACTGTGCGCCATTCAGTGGGCACATAGCCTGAGGTGAGGCTATGATTGAACATGGTACTTAGGTGGGGTGCCAGTTCATTCTGTAGTTCATGTAGAATTCAGCCTGGGATGTTATCAGGTCCCATGTATGCTGTGTTCTTGGCTTTGGAGAGTGTGTTTTCTACCTATGTAGCCGTGATTACAGGAACTTTGCATTCTTCTGGTATAGAGATGGGCCCTTTAGGGGATGAGAGGGAGGTAAAGTTAGCACTGAACCTATCTGCCAGGATGTTGGCAATATCAGTTGGTTCTGTATATTTAGTGCCATTGTGCTGTAACTCAGAGCAGATCTGAGTTTTGCCATTGAGATTCTTGACATAGCTATCAAATGCTTTGTGGTTGTCTTTAGAGTCAGTGGTGATTTTATTTTCGTAACTAGATTTAGAGGATTTTATGAGGGATCTCAGCTTCTTACTGAGGCTGACCAGGGAGTTCCTCCAATCATGGGATTTTACTCTTTTTTGCAACAGTTTCTTTCTTCTGTTGCAGTTTGTTTATGGCAGGGGACCACCAGATTGGCTTCTTTTTTTTTTGAGGATAGCATCTTGGTTCTGTTAGGGATTGCATGATCCATGCACTCGTGTAAGTGCTTATAAAGTGGATTTGTGTAGGATTCAGCAGTCATATCTCTATTGTCCATCAGCATGGGTGTCGTGAAGTTTACCACTTCTGTCTTAAGAAGCGTGAAATTGGCTTTGGAGACATTTTTTATGGTGGTTTCCCTAATGGGGGGTGGGGGAGGGATGTTGGTGTCTAGGGTGATTAGGTTGTGGTCGGATCTGACAAACGAGGAATTGACTTCTGGTGTGGAGCACTGGTTGCCCATGTTGGAAATAACCAAGTCTAGGATATTGCTGCCCCTGGTGGGGGTGTGGATAAGTTGATCCAAGGCATTGGAATTTATGAATTCCAGAAAATGTTGAGCACAAGAGTTGGTACATGAGTAGCTTTCCCAGTTAATGGTGGGGTAGTTGAAATCACCCATTATTAGGGTGTTAGGTTGTACCCTGATATTTTCCAGTGTATCAAGAAATGAGGAGTGGGAATCATGGGTCATGGTGGGGAATCTGTAGCAAGCTACAATTTGGATTGCGGTCTTGCCCAGAGTTAGTTGCACTTGGATAATCTCGGATGCATTATGCTGAGCAACTAGCCTGGAGGTGTGGATATCCTTAATGAATATGGACACGCCTCCACCTTTAGTCTTTTGGTCCAAGTCAGGTGGCCGAAAGGTGTGGTATGAATTATAGCCTGGTAATGCAGGGATACTCTCTGGAGCCTTGAACCAGGTCTCTGTCACTGCACAGATGTTGATGTTCTCCATTTTAAGGAGTGTCAAGTGAGTGCATTTTGAGGTTTAGACTTCTAGCATTGAGTAGCAATACCCTCAGATTCTGTTTGCTTGTACCTGTTATGGTGGTGTATTTGTCATTTGAACATTGCCTAAAAAAGGCACTATAGGGTTGGCTAGAGCCTTAGCCAGTATCCGGAATCCCAGGGGCGACAGGTGCAGGCCATCTCTGGCAAAGCATCATGGTTTGTTGATCATGTCATCCCAGGCAGACAGATACTGGATCCCCTTAGAATGACACCAGAAGCTTAGTCAATTGTTGAAGTCAATCATTTTGTCCTTGTACTGTGGTATCATTCTGGGTGATAGCAGGATGCTACTCAGGGCTAGGGTCATACCTGCCTGGGCTACAAGATTGGACAGCTCCTCCATGTCCCTTTTCATGTAGTCCAGGCAGGTCTCAGGTCATTTACAACAATATGGACAATGACAGAGTCATATTTGTACTTGTTGTGGCATGACCTGAGTGCATACATTATGTTGCGGATCCTGGCACCCGGCAGGCAGCTGACAGTAACTTTCTCCTTGTTTAGCCTGCTGAGTGGAACATCAGTGCCTGACTATAGAGTCACCTATGACTAGAGTGTTGGGTACATTGTTATGCCTTATGGGCTGTGGTTGAGTGGCACACTGAGTTTGTGGGCTGTGTGTCATTTGGGTTGTGTTGGGGGGTGGAGGTCCCTGTTTCTTGGGCAGGTTTTTACTGAGAGCCTCCATGAATGTAGGTGTGTGTTTTGTGTTTCTATGTTTGTGTTTTGGTGGTGAAGGTTTTGAGGGACAAGTGATGAGTGTGGTGTGGTGCAAGTGTTTACCTTCTCCTCTTGACTGTCTAGTCCAGTCTTGGGTGAAGACAGCTTTGCTTCCAGTTTGGCAATATAAGTGCATCTCTCACAGGTTGTAGTGTTGGGTGGTAGGAGGAGAGGGTTGTCTGTGTACATCAGACAATTGCTGCATTGCCCCAAGATGCCCAGATTCATCAGGTAGACAGGAGTAAACACCGGGAGCTGACCCTTAGACAGGCCTGGATAGGTGCTTATTTGTTAAGTACTAGAAACTGTTTTCCTCTAGACAAGTGAGGAAAGTTGAGTGCTGTAGTAATTTGTAGCTTATTTAGTGCTTACAATGAGTTCTGAACAAGTGCTGAGCTCAAATAAACAGACTTGAGTGCTGAAACAAAAAAACTGGCTAGTTCTAAGAAACAAAATTAAGCTAGAAGGCTTCCCTCCAACACAGAAAGGCCTGGGGGCTCAGAAGCCCACAAAAAGCCCTGGACACAGCAAATCTGTATTCAGACTAGACTACCCACAGAAAAGGCAGGAAACAAGCTTAGAAAAAAATGTTTTTTTAAGTGGAAAGAGAGAAAGGAGGAGCAGAAACTAAGTGGGTTGGCCTTCTCAAATGTTCTCCCTGGATTAGGTAGAATGAGCTAATGACACTAGACTGGGAGGAGTGTCCCAGATCAAATTTACAGTAGGGGCAGGCAACTGCAAAGCCACCAACTATAAGAACAGCATACAAATAGAGAGGGTGGCTGGGAAACAAACTGCAGAAATGTTTCTCAGAGCAGAAAAGCAGCAGTGAGCCTTTAAATTAAAGTTTTAAACATTTAAAGGAGCCTGTAGAGAAAGCTTTTAGCTGCAAACAAGATATCAGAATCAAACAACCCAAACAGATTCTTAATAAAAGTGGAGAATTTCTGGTTAATACCTCACACACAGTGAAACTAGCTAGAAAGGTATGCAGTACACAAAGTGCTATAAATAACTCGAAAAAAATAAGCAAAAAAACAGGATACTTAATGTTATATATTAAAGATCTGACATCTAGCCATAAAGCATTAAAAGAAGTTTATTGAAAAGTTTTATTGGCCGGGCATTACTAAAGACAAGAGAAATGACCTCAACGCACATTAGTTGTGTCAAAAGGTCGTAAATGCAGGAGGCAAAGCTAAGGCATGAATACGGTGGAGTACCCGAGCACACCAAGTAACAGGTATATTTTGATTTTGGTAGATTTTGTTACTGGGTATGCTAGGATGTTTGCTTTGTCAATAAATGCTCTCAGAATGTTTTTTTGGGGGGTGGGGGCTGTTGGACAGAAGAACTAATTCTGAGTCAGCTCTGTTGATGTTTGTGAAATCACTATGAGATAAAGCCATTACAACTACCCCTGTCATCTACAAAGAAATGTCGGAGACACATGAATCTACATTCAAAGACGATGTAGACTGCATGTGCAGCTCAGTCTAAGCAAGAGTGCCTGCAGGTACCTGCCCCAGCTCCTCACTGCATCCATAGAGGTGCTCTAAGAAACCATATTTATTTTTTCACCATTTGAACTACTTTGTGGTCACAAGGTGTGTGGGAGAGGGGTGTTGACATAATTCATAATGACAGAAAATGTGAATGTGATTCCCACGAGGAATTTGTTGTGAAGTGTGTGCTGAATTTTAGGACTAAGCTGAGGGAACTTGCGTGAGTAACTGAACTCAGCCCTAAAACAACAGCAGCAAAAGGTCTGGAATGTCCAGAGAGTGAGACCGAAGAAAAAAACTTCAGCAAAAAATATTATGGTGTTTCTCCTAGTTCAAAAGTGTAATCAGCAGACAGCATGGGAGGATACATTCACTGCTGTGAGGAAGATAAATGATGTCCATTATATGGTGGAGTTGCCAGGTAGGGAGCAAATATACAAACTATATAATGCAAAAAAGATGAAGCCCTACCATGACAGACAGAGAGAGAGAGACAGAGAGAGAAAGAGAGAGAGAGAGAGACACACACAGAGATAGACACTTGGAGACTAGTACTTAGTGTATGGAGTGAGTTACAGGATGAATCATTGGGGGATCTTGTAATATATCTTCTCAGTGGATCAAGTAGCATTGTCACAGCAACTCTTCATTATGCAGGTTCAGGAAATATGGGCAGTGCTATGCGAGTTTGGTGATATGACCACTGATGAGCTAGCATGTACCGAACTAGTGGAGAACCATGTGGACACAGGAACTCAGTTCCCTCCAGTACAGCTCTTTTGATTGTGCACCTTTAACTCCTAGTGGGCGTGGCTTGAGCCTTTAAAAATAAAGTTATCACCTTACAATTCTAACAAATACTCATTGACATGGGTCAAATATCAATACAATTGTGTTTGCCATCATGTATGCTTCAAGATAAAATATTCTGATACCTCGTATAGGGCATGGTTTTGGAATTTTTAATGCAAATATGAACAAGCAATATTTGACGCCTAGAGGAGTAGTAGGAGGTAACTGCAGATGCACCTGGAGGCGTCACTCGGATGTAATGAGTTGGCTCCTTACAGGGTGCCTAAGCAAGTCAAGCAAACTGTGTGAGAGAAAATACAGGAGATGCATTTGCTGGTACTGTTGGTGCAAAAAAAAAAAAAAAACCGCCAGGTTTTGTGCAACTGTAAGAAACTAAATAGTTACACACACAGACACATGAAACTTTAGAGAGAGTAGCTTGGTAAGACTAAGTATCTGACCACTATTGTCATGAGTAAGGGTTACTAGCAGGTATCCTTGACACATGCAGCAAGAGAGACATCAGCCATTGCCACCCTGTTTCCTGTTGTATGAATTATCTTTTACTATGAAAAATGTTCAGTTTCTTTCCAGAGGTTGGTAGATCACATCCTAGCAGAAGGTAGGCTGGGTATTAAGTTCTAGTTTACATAGACTATTTTGTAATATTTAGTTGGTCCTGTCAGGAACATGTGAAACATGCAAAAGAGGTCTTTAACAGAATAGAAAGGGTCAGCTAACTATTAAGGCCAACAAATGTCAGGTAAGAATGGCAGAAGTAACTTATCTGGGTTATTGGGTGGGTGGTGGTAAAATCTGGCCAGAGCTTGCCAAAGTGGAGGCTATCCAGGCATGGTTAACCCAGTTACCAAAAAAAAGTTAAGGGCATTCCTCAGAAATAGCAGGGTATTTCAGAATGTTTCCCCTCACTACAGTAAAAAAAACATTCCAACTCATGGAGAATTTGAGTGGCCTCCTGTACTAGTCAGCCTTATTTACTATCAGGAGTTTATTGTGCAGGTAGATATTTCAAACCACAGACTGGGTCAGTACTTAGCCCAGGTTTCTTCAAAGAAGGAAGAGGAGCACGCAGCAGAATACCTTAGTCATACAATCCAGTCATGGGAAAGATCATATGCAACGGCAGCCAAAGATCATATGCAATGGCAGAGAAGGACTTTCTTGGAGTAGTTTGGGATCACCAAAAGCTTCATCCCTATCTACGTTGTAGACAGTTGCAGATTACGATCCCTTTAAGTGGTTACACTAAGAGAATGGGTAGAAAGGGAAGATCAAGCCTATCCAAACACATCCCAAACAGTTAAATCTTGACTCGGCCATAGTGATCTGGAAAGAAGAGCTGTGACTAGGGCAGGGTGAATGGGGAGGCAACATTTGTGACTGGCAGGTGCAAGAGGTGTGGGAGTGCAATACTACATGTGTTTCTGAAGCAGCCAGGACAGTGTGGCTTTAGAAATCCATGCCGACACTGCATTTGTGGTATTTGCATTGTTGACAAGTATGGAGCAGGTAAGTCCCTTTCTTTTTAAAACACATTCTACAATCAGTTATTATTATTAATAATAAGAGATTTAAAACAGAGGCACTGTTTTAAATTATAGCTCTTCAAAATATAAAATATAGCGAACTTTCTATAACATTGTGAAGCCCGAGGCACATACCGATTTTCCTTGATAATATCAATGACTTGTGTGAGAGGTCTTCTGTTGTATTTCATAACATAGCACATTTTTTTGGCATATGCGATTCATTGCTGTTTTTATAGTCCTATTTCACTCACGAGTCAAAAACTTTTCAGTTTGCCTACAACAAATAGCTTCATTCCTTTGCATATGCAACAAAAATAAAATTTCTGTACTTAACACAATGATAGATTGCTTCAGTCTAGCCTATACAATACAAAGTAAGTCCTCGAGTTGCTTTTCAGATCCATCTTGGCAGAATCATTGATTCAACCTTGAGCCCCTTTATGAATTTCCCTTCCCATAGTGCATCTCTGCCCCTAGTTACTTCAAATCTTGTTTGCCACCTTAAGATGTAGACACCACTAATCTGTGTTGCCTTGGACCCAATGGAATCTAACCTGAGAAGCCTTCAAGTCTTTACAAACAGTGAAGGGGAACAGGAGGGTGGATTGTTTTATTGGACATACTGGAATTAAATGCTCTGACATTATGATAAGTACATAATGTTTGTATTCTATTCATTCAGTCTCTCTGATCTGACATGTGGGTCAAAATTCCAGGCTATGGAGACCCTAGGTGGTATCATGAAAGAAGGCCCTTCAGGATGGTAACACTGAAGGATGCTGTAGCCCTGGAAGTACAGTCCTACTTGTAATGTTTGTTAAAGGTATGCATGGATGACCAAGTGGCAGCCCCACAAATGTCATCTAGTCATCAGGCTCTGAAAAAGGCACTAGACGTTGCCATGGCTCAAGTAGAATGAACTCTTGATTTACCAGAAAGAGTTTTGTAGTTATGTATGTACTAAGTGAATGTGATGCAGTCTGATAACTATCTTGACTGATATTTTGGATACATGTTTTATTATTTGACAAAAGACAATATAGACCTGTTATATGCTTTGTATGTCTGTTTTACACTGCCTTCAAATTACATGTGATAATACACACTGCTGTTTTCAAATTATAGAATGTATTTGTAAGGGTATTTATTGTATTAAGCGATGTAATCTTTCCTCTTATTCTCTACTGCTTTGTAAATATAATGTGCTATGTATTTAATGTGTACCAGAGCTTTTCTCTCTGGGTCTCGGCTGAAAATGGTTACCTAGGAGCCAGTTGGACTTTCCCAGTAATCAAAAGCCCAAAAAAATAAATAAATCATTTATTAAGCAATTTGTTGTGAATGAAAGAAATGAAAAGCTGCTCATCCTTTCTAAATGGTTGAGTTCTGTGAAGGTGGAAATGCAGTTGCAGTAAGTACTCCCCTTTGTTTCTGTAATACGGAAAGAAGACCGATAGATGGATTGGTTGTGAAATATTTGTCACAGAAGCCACTGTGGGAATGAAAGAAGGATTTGTCCTTAGAGAGACTCTGTTCCCATGGAAAAATCAAATAAGCAGGAGAGGATGAAAATGCATGAGGTTCAAAAATCCTTCTTGTTTAAGCAATGGTTACAAGAAAAATGGTTTTCCAAGAGAGATTTTTAAGCTCTGATGAGGATGCTGGTTCAAAGGATGGTTTTGTGAGGATCTCCAGAACAAAATTCAGATCCCAAGGTGGAAATCGATCTCTAATTTGTGATCTTAAAACAAAGTTGCCTTTTAGAAATGCCTTGCATAGCTTGTGAGATGCTAAGTTCCTGAAATCCAATGTGAATGCTCAAAATTGTAGCCGACTAGATAGACCTTGATAGGGAAAATGAATTGAATAGACATACAAGGAAGCATAGAATGTCTACTATAGATGGTGAAGCAAGGTTCAGTAGTTTGTGGACAACCCAAAGAAACACATTTTCCCACTTGCTTCAATAAATGTTTCAAGTAGAAGCTTTTTTAGAGGCCATTAGAATTCTGGTAACCACAAAAAAACAAAATACAAACAAAACAACCAAAATCTGTACACCTACAACTAGTAAAAATGAGCAGGAAAAAAACACAAAAGAAGGTGTATACTATTTTCTTTCACTACAGCTAAGAGCTTTCATTTTACATAGACTTCATTACAATAAAATAAAACTGTTGAAACAACCAGGCTATTAAATACCAGAGTTTCCAATAAGATTTCAAATCCAATCAACAGTTAATTAATGAGTGCATGATCCATAAAGCTGTACTGACAAAAAAAAAAAAAAAAAAAAGAAAAAAGTAAACAAAGTTAAACAGTACAAAAATATCTGTTCAACCATTAATAATATAAAAATGTAATGAATAAGTAATTGCTGTACATCATGAATGCATATAAATACAATACTTAAACATAAATAACTTGAATGGTTTCTAACATGTTTTACCTAACCACCTATATATATGTGTATATATATATATATATATATATATATATATATATATATGTGTATATATATATAAAAAAAAAAATATATATATATATATATATATATATATATATATATATATATATATATATATATATATATATATATATATATATATATATATATATATATATATATATATATATATATGGGTTCATATGAATCCAACGACAGTTCAAAACATCGACGGCAAAAGATCAACAGCGAGAAGACCGACGGAGAAAAACACAGACGCTGAGAACATCGAAATGGGGAAAGGATGTGTATTTATGCGGTAGTGACGGACGTTAGGATGCAAGTAAGGTAAGTGTGCGATGTTGTCGGTCTGTGGAATTAGGGGTGGGTTAAGTGAGTTAGGGTTAGGGCTCGGGTTAGGTACGTGTGTACTAGTGATAGGTTTTGGGTTAGGAGTGGGTTAAGTGAGTTAGGGTTAGGGCTCGGGTTAGGTACGTGTGTAGTAGTGATAGGTTTTGGGTTAGGGGTGGGTTAAGTGAGTTAGGGTTAGGACGCGGGTTAGGTGAGTGTGCGATAGTGACGGACCTTAGGGTTAGGGTTTGGGTTAGAGTTGTCGATAGTTGTGTATGTAAGGTTTAGTGTTGGTTTGTTAGTATTTTGGTTTGCTAGTGTGGCGTGTGTGGGTTTTGGAGTGGGGATTTGTTTTGTTTGTTAATTGTTGTTGTACTGGTGTGGAGTGTATGCGGTGTCGTGCTTTTGAACTGTCGGTGTTTTCACTGTTGCTGTTTCGCTGTCGATGTTTTGAACTGTCGATGGATTCATATGAACCCATATATATATCTATAGATATAGATATAGATATGGGTCTAGGACTATTCACTGAAGGCACATTTCATAGGATCATAGGAAGTTACTAGGCTATTGACCCTGAGGCCCTTGCAAGCCTAGCCAAGAATTTAGCCCATGTTCCAACAAGTCAACATCCGATGTCCCTGTCTAGCAGGGACATAGGGGGAATCCCAGAGGTGTATTTTCTGTTCCCTATCCAGATATCCAGGTTGCGCTTAAAAAGCGTTAATGATGTACTCTGCTTGACATGGAGTAGGAGTCTATTCCACAGAAGACGGAGTCTCTGGGACAGAAATCTGTCCCACCAACAAGTCTTATTGATGTCACAGACCAAGCTGAGGTCGCGCTTTCAGGTTACTTGAATGGAGCTAGACTTCTGGATATGTAGCAGTCCCATCAAGGCAGGGTCTGAGATTGCTTTGTATGCCAGGCAGAGGTCACTTCTGAGGAGTCTGTAGGAGACTGAATAGAGGGACAGGGCCTTTAGCCTATCTGTGAGGGGTAGATGTTTGAGGCCCTGGATTCTCCTGGTGAGGAACGTCTGTAGTCTCTCCAGCTGCTGCATGTGCTTTGTGAGGTATATGCCGAAAGGGGCACTGTTCTCAGTAATGAGTCTTATAAGGGAAGAATACAGGGATGTTATGACCACCTTGTCCCTGGATGAGATACCCTTACTAATGATGTGGGCCATGTAGAAAGCATTCCATACAACGGAGGCATTATGATGGTCAAAAGTCAGTTTGCTATCAACCTGGGTGGCCAAGTCTCTCACGACTGATTGCATGCTTAGGTCCTTGCTATTAATGTAATAATTTGTGGGGATGTCACTCTCCCCAAAGGGATCATGATGCATTTTTTGGCATTCAGTTTGAGGCCATGTTTCTGGCACTAGTCATATGTTTGGATGAGACCCTCTTGGAGGATGTCCACATCACTAGGGGAAGTGATGACAGTGCTCATCTTACAGTCATCTGCAAACTTGGTCAGCCATAGCCCACTGGTTGTGGCCTGCACATCTGTGCATTTCACTGAAACACATTTGACTGTGCACAATATACTGAAAGCTCAATTCACTGAAAACACAATTCACTGAAACACATTTCACTGAAAGTTATGTATGGCCTTTTCCCCACTGTTGTGCGACCTTGGACTTAGTATATATAGTAAGGGGGGATGGGGAGCACCACCCCCCATTGGGGGGGGGCTTAGCCCCCCACTTATTTTAAATATTTTGAACTATATACATGGATACTTGCAATCCCCATAAATTACTCTTTTCTGAAGTTAATATATATCCAAAATATGTGGGGGGGCTATGCCACCCACACCCCGTGATGTGAGGGGTGGTACCCGCCTTAATATATATACTAACTCCAGGGTCACACAACAGTGGGGTAAAGGTCATATATAACTTTCAGTGAAATGTGTTTCAGTGAATTGAGATTTCAGTGATTTGTGCACAGTCATTTGACTTTCAGTGAATAGTCCTAGACCTATATATATATATATATATATATATATATATATATATATATATATATATATATGTATATATGGATTCACTTTAGAAGCTTGAAATACTGAAATATCAAAATTCAGTATTTCAAGCCCATAAAATGGAATCCTGAAAAGAATGAAAACTTAGAAGCGAGAAATTCAAAATCTCACATACCGGAAATTTTGAATTAGCGCTTCTGCTATATACAAACACACACCTTCCTCTCCACACACAAACACAAGCTCTGTCCTACATAAAAGTAGGGGGGCAAGCCCCACTGCACCCCCATGTGGGGGGTTGTGCCCCCCACCCCCTCTATTTATATATTTTAACTCCAAGGTTGCACTACACACAAAAACACACAAAACACCACCACACAAGCTACATTCTTGCATACTGGAGATTTTGAATTAGTGCTTCTGCAGTATACAAACACACACCTTCCTCCCCACACACAAACACAAGCTCTGTCCTACATAAAAGTAGGGGGCAAGCCCCCCTGCAACCCCATGTGGGGGGGGCTGCACCCGCCCACCCCTCTACTTAAATATTCTAACTCCGAGGTTGCACTACATACACAAACACACAAAATACCACCACACAAGCAACATTCTCCTCGCACACACACATCACAGCAACAAAACACACTAACACACACCACAGCCCCTACCCAAAACCCTTAACACATAAACATTTACCTGAATCCATAACCACAGTGAAACACCAGAAGTGCTAATTCAAAATCTCCGGTATGCGAGGTTTTGAATTTCACACTTCTGAGTTTTCGCTCTTTTCAGGATCCCACTTTATGGGCACGAAATACTGAATCTCAATATTTCAGTATTTCGAGCTTCTAAAGTGAATCCATATATATATATATATATATATATATATATATATATATATATATATCTATAGGTCTATTTCAGAATGTCGACCGTTCAGAATGCCGACTTTCATATGGCCGACACCATATGATCGACATTCCAAAAGACCGACATCCTGAAATAGCACCATTTACCTACCTGTAAACATAGTAAAACTGTGTTATGCAGGGCGGCAAGCCCCCCTGCACCCCTCACACCCCTTGCTACATAAATATTCTCACTCCGAGATCGCACTACGGCGCCGAAAAGGGGAATCTCCCAGTCCCACACTGTAGCGGGATCTCTGCTATCATTTGTCGGCCTTTCAAACGTTCACTCATATGGTGTCGGCCATATGAGTTTTGAACATTTGAAAGTTCGAACAAATGAAGGGCTCCCATATATATATATATATATATATATATATATATATATATGTGTGTGTGTGTGTGTGTGTGTGTGTGTGTGTAAAACACTAAAAGCTAGCAACATCCACAGAGTAACAAACACCAAAATAAAGCCAAAAAACCTGGTACAGCAAAAGGAAATCTATAAAGGCAAACCCACTCAAAATAAACAACAGAGCACTGTTTTAAAACTTTAATAACAAATAGATTGAGTGCTTGCATTCCACATCAAACGGAACTTCATCAGAATAAACTTCCTACTTCCGAACCATCATTAAATACTATCAATGCACATTTTATTGGTTAGTAAATTTTTAAAACAACAACACAATGGTTTAAAAATACATAAAATGCAATACCCTTCCAGCACTTACTTATTTACCAAAACAAAAATGGAAGTGCATCACCCAGCAATGTAAATGTCCATTTTATATATAAGATATATATACATGCAAATATCTAATAAATCAACTCAAATACAAGTTTGTATGTATATAAATATGTGTATAAATATGTATATGAATGTATAAGAACTGCAGTGTACCAAAACCTTTTAAAGCCATCACACCTTAGCAGTCTTTCTTTTTAGGGCTGGAACAAGGGATACACTGTCATTTAAACTGGCGGGGGGTGTATGCTTCCAAGTGTATCTGTCAAATTAACTCACGATACTCCAAACTGGCTTCCCAGTTACCCCTCCCCCCAGTGGTCCCACTTGCTCCAGCACCGAGAACTTAAAATTAGCTTGAACACAACAAGTGTTTCCCAACATAGTAAGACCAACATTCTGTGCAATAAGCTAAATATACCACTCCTTTGGAGAGACAATTAAAGTACCCCTTCAATTTTGACTTTTAAGCATTATCCTGAATCTCCAGTTCTGAGGAATTTATAATAAATGGGCTCTGAGAACAAGAACCACACTTGAAGGTATCTGTTTTATGTCTACCTATCTTACCAGTTGACCCCTGACCAAATTCCAGCATATTTTTCATATTGGGGCCCCTTTTATAACTAAATATTAATGGTATTGAAAATACTTTTAAACTATTTGGCATGTTGGCAAAAAGATCCCAATATTTAAAAATGATATTGTGCACCAACCTGGTGTCCGTGTTATAGTTTAACACAAAGAATAATTCTATGTTCATGCGTCTAGAATTCATTTGATAATCCGACCCTACATCATTATCACTAGGATTCAATAAGGGGAGATATTTCTTTCCCCATACCTTTATTATCTCCTCTTTGGTGAACTCAATAAGGTCTCTGGGGTAGCCTGTAGCTATAAATAACCCTACTATGTGGTTTAGCTCATCCACTAAATCTTCCCTTCTGGTGGTCATATGGGCCACCCAGACCATCTGGCCCTTCACTATATTCTTTTTCTGGAAATAGGGATGGTTGCTATCATAGGCCGCGGTAGTGCAGTGGTTAGCATTGTTGCCTCACAGCAAGAGGTTCTCCCGTCCGATTCTCGGCTGGAGCGCCTTCTGTGTGGAGTCTGCATGTCCTCCCTGTGGTCGAGTGACATATAAAGACAAGCAGGTAGGTGCGTGCATGAATGGGCATGCCTTCTTTGAAGGTTGGGCATCTGGCTGGCAACTCGGCACTGTAAAAATCCACTGCCAATCATTAGCGGACCGGAGTTCCGCTGTGGCGACCCCTAACCAGGAAAAGCGAAAGACATACTTGGATGATTGCTATCAAAGTGCAAATAGGAATTAGAAAAATTTTCTTTCCTGTAAACTCTTGATACATATCTTCTGTTAGTCTTTCCAAATAATAAAACATATATATTTTTTCAGGGTGAATTCTTTAAACAAATTGACAGGGTTGCCATTGGAGCTTCCTGTACCTCCATCTTTGCAAATATTGGTATGTTATTTTGGGGACAAAATTATGTTTTTTCTTCTGTTTGCCATGAATACATTATAGTTTATTTTTATTTTTTGGATAACATTTTTATTTTTTGAAGGGTCCTTTAGATGTTATTGATGAATTTATGAATTACATTAATGGTACTACCAAGTTTTTGATATTTAACGATAGTGGTGGGGGATGTTGAGGTGCATTTTTTAGATGTCTACATTTTTAAGGAAATGACTAAAGGAAGATATGTATCGAGAGTTTACAGGAAAGAACATTTTTCTAATTCCTATTTGCACTTTGATAGCAGGGACGGCCGTGGTGGTGCAGAGGTTAGCATTGCCGCCTCACAGCAAGATGTTCTCTGGTTCGATTCTCGACTGGGGTGCCTTTTGTGCAGAGTCTGCATGTCCTCCCTGTGGTCCCATTGGTTTCCTCTGGGTGCTCCGGTTTCCTCCCACATCCCAAAGACATGCTGTAGGAGGATTGGACACTCTAAATTAGCCCTAGGTGTGAGTTGGGCGCCGGGCTGGCAACTCGACACCGTAAAACTCCACTGCCAATCATGAGCAGACAGGTGACCAACTGTGGCGATCCCTAACTTGGAAAAAGAAGAAGATTTGCACTTTGATAGCAATCATCCCTATTTCCAGAAAAAGAATATAGTGAAGGGCCAGATGGTCTGGGCGGCCCGTATAACCACCAGAAGGGAAGATCTAGTGGATAAGTTAAACCACATAGAAGAGTTATTTATAGCTACAGGTTACCCCAGAGACCTTATTGAGTTCACCAAGGAGGAGATATTACAGGGATGGGGAAAGAAATATCTCCCCTTATTGAATTCTAGTGATAATGATGTAGGGTTGGATTATCAAATGAATTCTGGACACAAGAACACAGAATTGTTCTTTGTGTTAAACTATAACACAAACACCAGTATGGTGCAAGATATCATTTTTAAATATAGGAGCTTTTTGCCAGCATGCCAAATAGTTTAAAAGTATTTTCAAGACCATTAACACTTAGTTATAAAAGGGGCCCCAATATGAAAAATATCCTAGAATTTGGTCAGGGGTCAACTGGTAAGCTAGGTAGACAAAAAACAGATATCTTCAAGTGTGGTTATTGTTCTCAGTGCCTGTTTATTATAAATTCCTCAGAATTGGAGATTTGGGATAATACTTACAAGTTAAAATCAAATGGATACTTTAATTGTCTTTCCAAAGGGGTGGTATATTTAGCTTATTGCACAGACTGCTGGTCCTACTATTTTGGGAAGACAGAGAGGAGACTGAAACAGAGGGTATATGAGCAATTATATGATATTGATAAAAAAGGACACCAATGCCTTATATAGGCATACACTTTGTTGTGCTCAAGCTAATTTTAAGTTCTGGGTGCTGGAACAAGTGGGACCATTTGAGTGGGGTGGTAACTGGGAAACCATTTTGGAATATCGTGAGTTAATAAGGTACAAATACTTTGAATCATTCAGCCCCCCTGGTTTAAATGACCATGTATCCCTTGTTCCAGCCCTAAAAAGAAAGGCTGCTAAGGTGTGATGAATTTAAAAGATTTTGGTACACTGTAGTTCTTACATATTCATATACATATTTATACACATATTTATATACATACAAACTTGCATTTGAGTTGATTTATTAGATATTTGCATGTATATATATCTTATATATAAAATGGACCTTTTTCCTCAAAATGTTATTATTTTTCAAATACATTTGAATGAATTCCATAGTATTTATACATAACATCTTAAATAACTATGTACACTATTTACATTAGCTTGACACTATACAGATCTTAATGTATACAGTTACTTTATAAGTATGTCCAATCCATTATCAGAGTGTCTGATCAATTATTGTATAGTGTCAATCAACGATAAGACTTTTCCCCAAGGGTTGTTGATAAATGGCTTGGGATAAATTCTTAGTTCTTTAATTTTAATTTTCAGTAATGCCGTGGTCTTCAGTAGGCTGTAGAAGTCTTCCAAAGTTGGCATTGTGTTTGGTTTGTATTCCATCTTCTTGTTATACACGTCCTTGATATTGCAAGTATAGTCCATACTAGATACATGTTTGATCTATTCAAATGAGGACCTTTGTTCACGTTTAATAATACAAGAGCTTTAGTTAAATAAAATGATTCATTAAATAAAGCTGGTAGAAAGTTAATACCATTCCACAATGGCTTAATTTTATCACAGTCAGAGAAAATGTGGTTCCAATCTGCATTGTGTACTTGCTCACATCTCCAACATATTCCTTTTATGGAATTACTAATTTTACTGATTTGATCTGGTGTTAAGAATGCTCTGTGAAAACATTTCCAATTAAAAACTTTCCCCTATTGTATAAAAAATGCATATTTTATTGATAATAAGATACTTGTTTTAATATCCTCAGTTAACTGTATTGAGTGTCCTTTTGTTATATATTTCCAATATAAGGTTTTGGGTGTTGTTTTATAGTTTATTGATATTTTGTAAAATTTTGAAATACTGTTTCCCATGTCAGAGTCATTATATACAATTTCATATATATATATTTCATAAATTTAGGTATTTCCTTAAATGAAGAATTGTTAATTATTCTACCTAAATCTTGCAAATATGACAGAATACTCTGTAAAGTTAGCCAGTCCTGTTGTGGAATTTTGTATGTTGTTTTTATTACTTGCATATCTAAAACTTAGTTCTTTGATACATTGGAGCCAACAAACAAATCCTTTCTGTTTCCAGGAATTAATAATTTCTCTATATATTTTATGTGGAAAGTTCTTTGTGACTATAAATGGTGTTAAAAGATCAAACCAGATTTTTACATCTATATTTGCATTAATAATTTTCTTAAATGGGTCAATTTGATAATTAATCATAAGAGTTTTAGTGGGTTTAGATATGTTATATTGCCTACTTAAAATGAGCATTTTCACTGCTGGGTGATGCACTCCCATTTTTGTTTTGGGAAATAAGTAAGTGCTGGAACGGTATTGCAGTTTATGCATTTTTAAACCAATGCATTGTTCCTTTAACAATATGTTAACTAATGAAATGTGGATTGATGGTATTTAATGATGGTTTGGAAATTGGTAATTTATTCTGATGAAGTTCTGTTTGATCTGGAACGAAAGCGCTCAATCTATTTGTTATTAAAGTTTTAAAATAGTGCTCTGGTGTTTCCTTCTGCTGTACCAAGTTTTTTGTTTTACACACATATATATATATATATATATATATATATATATATATATATATATATATATATATATTGTGTGTGTGTGTGTGTGTGTATATATATATATATATATATATATATATATATATATATATATATATATATATATATATATATGGGTCTATTACAGTTGATTGAAAACTCACTTCATTGAAAATGAAATTACTAGGACCACTTCACTGAAAGATCACTTCACTGAAAACTCACTTGACTGAAACTCATTTTGTTGAAAGTTATAAATGGCCTTTTCCCCACTGTAGTGTGACCCTGGAGTTAGTATATAAAGTAAGGGGGTGTGGGGGGGCACAGTCCCCCACATTGGGGGGTGTGGGGGGGTGAAGCCCCTCATATATCTTGGTTGTATATATTCTCTTTTGGAAACAGTTATTTATTGCACTTGTAGGTATCACTGTGTATAGTTTAAAATGTTTATAATATGTGGGGGGGCTACACCCCTCACACCCCCCAATATGGGGGTCTGTGCCCCCCTTACTTTTTATACTAACTCCAGGGTTGCACTACAATGGGGAAAAGGCCATTTATAACTTTCAATGAAATGAGTTTCAAAGAAATGAGTTCTCAGTGAAGTGAGCTTTCAGTGAAGTGGTCCTAGTAATTTCATTTTCAGTCAAGTGAGTTTTCAATCAATTGTAGTAGACCCATATATATATATATATATATATATATATATATATGAATATATATATATATATATATATATATATATATATATATATACATGTATATATATATAGATATATATATATATATACATATACACACACACACACACACACACACACACACACACACACACACACACACACACACACACACACACGTGCTGAGCCTGTCCACAAGGGAATTAAGTAATCCTGGGATGTGTGCTGCTATCAGAAAGTGTTGGGAAGCTATTGCCCATTGCCAGACCCTCATGGCTTCCCAACGTAAAGGGCAAAATTTAGTTTCCCCCTTGCTTGTGGATGTACCAAATTACAATCATGTTGTCCAAATGGATGAATAATATGTCCTGTGGAAGACAGTCTTGACATTCCTGCAACACAAGGAGGACAACCCTCGAATCCAAGACATTTGGATGGTGCAATGGTGCAGCGGTGCAGTGGTAATGTTGTCGCCTCACAGCAAGAGGTTCTTCAGTTCAATTCTCGGTTTGAGTGCCATCTGTGTGGAGTCTGCATGTCCTTCCTTTGTTCATATGGGCTTCCTCCCATGTTACAAAGTCATGTCTGGAGTGTTTCTCCCTGGGCCTCAGCTGAAAATTGGCTTTCTTCCAAGTTGGACTTTCCTAGTTAACAAATGTTAAATAAAATATAAATGTATGTGAAGATTTGCCTCATTGTCTGTCCACAGACCTTGAGCCATTCTCCCTTTGTAGTGCCCTTCACCCAAGAGAGTGGTCACTTGCTACTGAGAGCCAGGTCAGAAAATGTCTTCTCACTCAAACCTTTGGAAATTGTAATCACCACCGAAGGTGCCTTTCCAGGATTCCATAATGATTATGATCTTTTAAAGAGGATGAAAGCTCTGCAACCACTGAGCTTGGAGGAGCCATTTAGTATTCTCCTGTGGAAGTGGATAAATTCTACAATCATAATTGAAGAGGCCATCAGGCCTAAGACTGTAAGAATAATTTATGCTGTAGGAGGGTTATTAAGTAACAGACATTTGAATGCAAATTGAATGGACTGAATTCTGTCCTGAGAAAGAGAGAGAGAGAGAAATAATGGTAAGAGAATACTATCCAAGTGACTCCCAGGAAAACTGATTTCTGAGTTGGGATCAGGTTGGATTTTTCTAGGTTTACAGATATGCCCAGGAATTTGGAAAGGTGAAACATGTAATCCCTGGCTTGCTGAATAAACTCTATCAATGAGGCAGCTAGGAGCTAATCATCTAGATATAAGAACATTTTATAAACCCTGGAGTCATAGATGAGCTGTTATTACAGCCATGCATTTGATGAGCTCCCTGGTGCTGTGGTGAGACCAGATGTTAGTGCTCTGAATTGGTAGTGACTGTCTACTATTTGGAAGTGAAGGAATCACCTACACTCTTTTGTTATCTCTTTGTGAAGGTAAGCATCCTGAAGATCCACAGATCACATCTCTTCATTTATCTTGAGGCAGGGTAGAATCAACAGGACAGTGAATTCTGACTCAGGTCTTTCTCACATAGGTCCAAAATAGGCCTAATGTTCTTGGTTTTCTTTGGAACCTAAGAGCTTGTTGGTTGGGTGGTATCTCTGGCAATGGGCAGTGGAGCTAAGGAGGGGTTATCACTGATATATTATCTCTCTTACTCACTTGTCTTGTGTAATGGCATGCCAAGAGGCTGAGTAGAGGGAAAGATGATGCCTGACTGACTCTAGTGTGGAGCAGTCAGGCAGACCTTCAGGCATTCTGGGGTCTCCTGTCAGAGAAGGGCCCCTCAATATCCTTGATTCTGCAGACCCCTTCAGCCTCTTGGCCTGCATCTATTGAATAGGCCACCTCTGCCACAGCCTTCCTTGTCTGAGGGAGATTCAAACTGATGTCTAGACTTTCATAACCAGTGAGAATAAGGCCCTTTTTGCTACCTATTATAGGGTCAGTGTGGACCATGAGCTTGACTCCAAAGGCAGAGAGAATCTTATTGTTTTGCTCACTCTTCAGTATTTTTTCTTTTTCTTTTCTCAGTTAAGCCAAACAAGGATTTCTTGTCAAAAGGATGCTTTAAAGTCCTCTGTGAAATGACATAGGCACAGCCAAGCATGCTGTCTCATGGCTATGTCAGTCTCAGCTACCCTGTCTATTGCATCCACCACATAATTCATTAGGTGCATGAAGATAATCCTAATGCTGGGCGTTGTAGTCAGAGTAGTCTCAAGTTGCTTCTTGACTCTTTCAGAGTAGATAATAAATAGATGGGATAAATCTTCTGAAACCATTTCATATGCATGATATTGTTCAAGACCTGAAGAGCAAAAGTGCCCAAAGCACATGCCCATTTCCCAAGCCAATCCAACACATTAGATTCTTTATTAGGATGATAGATAGAAGCAGAGTCTTTGCAAAGTTGTCTTTTAGTCATTGCTGCCACAGTGATGGATGCAGGTGATCTGGCCCAGTGCTATTTATCCTTTGGGTGGCAGAGGACCTTATCCAGTTTGAGTAGGACTGCCTTGCAGGTGTCAGACTCTTGCCATAACCACCTAGCTGCTAAGTCAATTAACTTGTCAGCTGAAGAGTCCACCCATAATGTAGACGCGTTTATATTACGCTGTCGAAAACTCAAACTGTCCACAGCGTAATAATCAACACGAAAATGTTGAAACCCCTGAACATCGAACACACACACAAAAAAACCCACCCAAACACAACACAAATTGCTCTATGCAGGGGGGCACACCCTCCTGCACCCTCCACACCCCCGCTACTTAAATATATCAACTCTGAGATCGCACTACATTGCAGTAAACAGAAATCTCCCCTTATGGAGATTTCCATTTAAACTCGAGATGACTTTCACTCTTGACATTTTGGTGCCGACAATATCAGCTTTGATACTGTCGGCCTTCGACAGGGTGAAGTAGACCCATGTAGACAGTGTCATTCCATAGGCCTCAAGCAAGACGTTTTCATCGGTGGGGGAGGTCAATCAGCCAAACTCCCCTCTTGTGCATTAGTTCTAAAATTTTGCTAAATGAGGTGTCTTCTGGAGGAGACTGTAGGGATCTCTTCCTATCGTCTCAGTCAGTATCAGAGGTGGAGGACTCTGGTGGGAATTCTATGCATTTTCTCTTACACATCTTCTTTTTAGTAAGATCAGGGGATATGTCTCCTGACTCCTCAGAGGATGTCTCTGCATTTGATCATCTGGTTTGAGGTCATCAGAGTGACTCTGACCAGTGGATGTCTGATTAGAATTAAAGGAACACATAAAGGGGCCATGGGATGGAACCATGACCAACAGCACCCATGGATCTACCCTTTTGGGTGAAAAAATAATCCTCCCCAACACCTGAAAGGCAAAACCAACCTCCACTGAACCTGAAGTGACTGCATCAGATGACAGATCCAATAAGAGAAGTAGCCACTACCAGAGGGGCCCCTGAACCTGAGTTGATAGTAAGCTCTGATGAGGGAACTGGCAACAAGGATTGAAAGGCAGACATCTCCAACACCATGGGTGGAGCCGGGTGTAATGGTTAGACTGGCTGAGTCAAAAACACCAACCTAAATCCTTGTATCTCAGACTTGATCATATCTAATGAAGCCAGAGTCAAATGACTTGGAATTATATTCCTGCAGCTAAAGAAGCATGGACAATCAGCCCCTGGGCCACCGTATCTGGGTTGAACATCAGTTTTTGAAGTTAACAGAGCTGAAATGTGGACCAGTGACAGAGCAAGAACTGAGGGTATTTGGATGGATCCAACCACCTTCAAGGCCTAAAGTGATGGAATGACCCCATCTCAATCTGTGTCTTGAATAACTTCTGCATTAGACAATCCAAATCAGCTTGAGAAGCATTCTTGTAAGACCTGAAAGATTGCTCAGATAAAGCTGAAGTAGTTCTGGAAGAAGGGTGCTCTAATTTCTCTGAAGTGGATTTCTTTGGGGAGCCATGGATAGTGGTTGGATCAATGAGCTCCAGATCTAGAGGAGGAGGAGTATATTTAGGTCTCTGGGCCCTATGCTCTTCAAATCATGGGGACCTTTCAGATCTGGATATGGAGATGAGGAATCACCTGGTCTCTTTTCAAGACTCGACTCGTTATGTTTTGAAGATGTCTGAAGACCATTGGTTTTGGAAGGCTTTGGCAGATGCAAACGTAAAAAACACGCTGTGAGACTGTGTTAATGGACACTAAGAGATTTTTGAGAGAACTGAGTGACTGCCTTGAATCTATCAATACTAAATGTTATTTTGTAACCTTAGACATTGAATCACTATTCACTAGGATTCCTAATTCATGGGGCATTGAGAACTTTACAGATTTATTGTTAAGCAAGGGTAGGAGCTATGACAGAGTTAGATTGTTGTGCGCCTTACTTGAGATTATACTTGAGAACAATGTGTTCATTTTCAATCAGAAACATTACCTACAGAGGACTGGTGTGGCAATGGTCATAACCTGTGCCAACAGTTATGCCACTCTATCACTAGTTCAATGGGAGACAGATTATATTCTTTCTAACAATGTTTTTTGTACCTCAATAGTTTGGTATAAACATTTTGTTGATCACATTTTTTTGTTGTGGAATGACACAGAGGAACGTCTACATGAGTTCTTGAGGAATATTAATACTTTGAATACGTTTCTTAAGTTTACACATAATTATTCTCTGACTGATATTGAATTTTTAGATGTAAGAGTGGCTAGAGATGACATGTGTTCGGTTTCAACAACGTTATATAGGAAACCAATAAGGGAGAACAATCTCCTACACAACAAGAGTTTGCATCCAAAACACACTAAGCGGAATGTATTAAAAGGGCAGCTAGACCGTATTATGCGCCTATATAATTATGAGGAACAACTGAGAGCTGCTTTGGGCACGTTGAAACAAGAATTTGTAGATAGAGGTTATAAAGAGCATGACATCGATTTTGAGGTCAGAGAAGCATGGAAACATAGGCAAGATAGGTGTGCACCTTACTACACCAAGAGAGACATGGAGCCTCGGCCAGATAATGGCGGAATATTGATTCCTTTTGAGCCACATATGAGTGATGGCATAGTTAGAATGCCACTCACTTTCTCAAGCAATACTTAAGTGGTTTGTGACATCATCAAGAATAATTGGGATATTTTATCTACCATAAGTGAATTAGTGGGATTGATAGGTAATACACCTCAATTTTCCTTTTGAAATAATAAATCTTTGAAAAGACACCTATGTTATAAGACCAATGACACCCTCGGAACTATTACATCCGATAGACTAGGGACATATAGTTGCAGGAGGTGCACAGCCTGTACCTATATTCACAGAGGTGCAGTCTTTGTACACCCCACGTTAGGTTTTCACTTTAGTTGTAACTTCTATGCTGATTGTACAAGGAACATTGTTGTTTATTTTTGTTATTGCACAGAATGTTACTCTTTTATATAGGCAAAACAAATTGCTTATTTAAGTAAAGGGTCCTAGAACATCTCAGGGATATAAGAAATTGTAAAGAGAGCAATGCCTTAGCAATGCATGTTAAAAAGGAATGTGTTAGTCATATGTTTAAGTTTCTAGTTCTGGAGATTGTTAAGATGAATATGAGGGGAGGTAATGCTAGAAATAAAACTGAGAAGGCTGAGCAGAGGTGGATGCTGCTGTTAAATGCTGACAGACCTCCTGGTTTGAATAGCAGGATGTCGCTAAAACCTGCCGTCAAATCAAGGAGTTTGAAACATTGAATATAAAAAAATGTTTTGCTATTCTATATAAGTGTATATGCGTGTGCTTACTTGATTTTTGATTGTGTAGGTTAGTCATGTCTATATATATATTTCCTTGATGTATATAAATGTATATAGATATTTTTTACAAGTGTTTTGACAAATGTGCACTTGCCCTTTTAAGTTTTTTAAGTGTTAATTAGCATTTCAGTGACTGGACAGTTTATATTTCATCATAAATATAAAATGAGTATGCTTGATTTTATATGTAGTCTGATGAAGCAACTGTTTTGGTTGTGAAAGCGCTTACTGTTCTGTTATCGAATATTAAAGTTTTAATGTATTTTTACTGCCATGTAGAACCAGCATGTTTTTTACATTTACATATCCTTGTTCTATGTTGTTATTTTATCTGGAGTTTGGTTCTTTGTTTTCTTCAATTCTGGCAGAAGCAAGCTTGTCAAAATTAATTTCTTCAAATCCGCAGTGGTGGGGCTGCGGTAGCATTGTCGCCTCACAGTAACACGCTGTCCGGTTCGATTCTCAACTAGAGTGTCTTCTGCATGCAGACATGCATGAATGGGTGTACCTTCGTTGAAGGTTGTGCATCAGGGCTGGTAACTCGGTACGTAAACGTCAACTACCAATCATTAGCGGACCGGAGTTCCGCTGTGGCAACCCCTAATCGGGAAAAGCCAAAAGACACAACAACAACATCCTGCCCACTAAGACTCTCTGTCCAAAGGAAGTACAAATTTCTCAGCTGATGGAAAATTGAGAAACTCATACACACAGCACACAAGTTGTGAAAGCCTTAAAGCAGAATTTTGTGTCCATACATGGAACATTTATTAAAGCTGGTGTGCTTTTTAATCTTACAAATAACAGCTTAACACTACAGTAAAACTAGATCACATAGAAAAATGATAGTTGTATCTTGGAAACAACTAACTAAATATGTAGTAATAATAATTCTCAGAGTTACTACTTAAGTATCTAATATTTATAGATCTATATTCAAATTTAATACAGCAAACCAATATAAAACAAACCTACGGATCTAATATTTACATATCTAGAATCTATATTGAATTTAACACTGCACAGCAATAACTACCTAATCAATAAACAAGCCGAATTAGAAAAAGAAGGAAAGACTAATGATGGACGAATGCCAGGAGGAAGGGTCTGACAGGCAGATTTGGCCTAGTCACATCAGACAAGCAGCTTGAGGAACAACGTGTCAGACTGGACAGACTGAATGACTAGGATCTCTATTATATGCCCAGCTTTTAAAGTCAGCTAGTGACCTATAAAACTCTTTATACAGTTCAGTCTTGACAACACGGTAGACATTCAATTCACTTACAAAGAAGCATTACTGTTGCATCCAGAGTCAAGCAAAGTGTCTTGCTTTGTCATGCAGGATTTGCTTTATGAGTTTCTAATTCGTATATAATCTGCTGCCTAAGAAATAATGTGCATGCCTAGCCAGGTCATTAAAACACAAGGACATGCACTCCACTCTCTTCTTATATACCTATCTTACTTCAACATGCAGTAAAGCAAAGCAACACACCATTTTCCTATGTTCCAAAAGTCTAGAATTCCATGCCAACTGAAATTAGATGTTCGGCAACAAAGATATACAAATCTACATTAAAATCCTAGTTTCAAAGAAGCCATTTGCAAATGTTTCTAGCAATCTAATAAACCCACTGATGTTCACCAGATGAGTCAGATATGAAGAACCTCTATCTGACATAGAAAGTAAGTGGCCTTAGACTGAAACTCCTGTATAAGACTGTACTACTGTGCTTGTGTGCTTCAAACTCATGCAGCTTCTCTTTGCACGCTGTTTTTGTTTTTGTGCTATGGCTGAAAATAGCCACCAGTCTAATACACTTAACCAGACAATAAATAAATAAATACATAATGAAAAATACGAGCCCTGGAAAAGTGTTCATCTGTCCAGTTTAAATACATAATTTATACAGACAGAAAATTAAGTAACACTGATACAGTGTTGCTTTGTAGCTGCACATTGTCTCGTTATCAGTGTATTGTGATCTCAGAAACATAGCAACTGCAATTGGAAGGGATCTGTTATGTATGCAGCACTACTGTCAAATGATTTACCACGGTACACAAAATTGTGACTGCATGGCAGCATTATGTACTTTCCCAAGGTATACTGCTCATCACCTTCAGAATCTATTTATTATCTTATTGCTGGAGATTTGTCTAAGACATACACAATTAGATTCAGAAAAGAAAAATCATTGATTTATATCTCATGGATAAAACAGCAATATGTTACGCATTTGTAAAGTTCCAAGCAATATGTATAAGGGCAACAAGTCTCATAGAGTAAGTGCAACAGTGTACTATGGTCAACAGATATAGTAAATGTGTTTTTTACAGTAAACGCTACCAGATTAAAATTAAATGTAGAAGCGGAATTATATTATCAATATTTCATTTTTAGTATATACACAGCAAAAGCATTGTAAATAAGAGGGACATAAGAACAGAACCCTGTTGAAAACCTTCACTTCCTGGCTGAGGAGTTACAAACTATCATGGAGTAACATTTATTGTTTTGCTGTGCATCATCTTTGTATTTTTACAGAAACAATTCCATTATAAATGGATCATTACTGACAATTCTAAGATTCTGATCTTTCGTAAACAGTATGCAAATGTGTTAATTCAAAACAAATATTTTCTTTCTTTCCTGCCCTCCCACCTCAAAGACGATTAAACCAGTTAATTATGTAGCCTAAGAACATGGTCATTAAAACAGGTGTCACAAAAGAAATTAATAATATCCTGCTTAATAATAAGAGCTTTCCTCATTATGAGCATGTTTGTAGCAGCTGTATCTTCCTATAGACATTAAAGTTCCAAAGTTTCAAAGGTCAATAAAATATCTTAAAAAAAGAGTAAAGGAAGGTGAGTATCAACTTTACCAGCAAACGCACACATTTTCCCAGAGGTAAACAGATATAAATTTCCACTTTAATCCTTAATAGTATTTATAAAATCTCAATATCCAATGTAACCCAGCCTTTCCAGACTTTAAAGCAATGTGAGAAAAATATGTCACCTTGTGAAAAGGTGAAGAATTTTACATGAGTTTTAAAGAAATCATTTTTGTTGCTATAGCATAAAAGCAACACAAAAGGTTATTTACCTTAACAATAGACACTAGTTCTCGTTTCAGTAACATGCTCTCCGTTACTATACAGTGGGCTCCCAGGCAGTTCAGCTTTTCCACCAATTCCTTCAAATTAGGTCTATAGCAAATAGAAAGCAAAGGTCATCTAATACATTTGATAGCAAAAATTGTCCACAGTCAAAAATAATAACTTAGATGGTGAAAGAGAAGATTTATGATGTGACCTGTTATTTAATATTTCGCTGTAGGATAAGGGAAGAAAAAAATATTTGTAAGCAGACCTAGAACAGCAGACCATTTTATATGGATCACTCCAAGTAAGTCATTTGGGATTAAAATTTCTGAGTTACTCGTGAAATAATAGGGCTTGATAATAGGTTTTATGGTTTTCCCTAATTAACAAAAGATTAAACAACAGGATTAGTTAATGAACTTTATAGTTTTAACAAAAGATTAAACATCACACACACAGACACACACAAAACCACACGCACACTCTCATACAGATGCATGCATACATGATTAAGTTTTTTATACGTGTGTGTGTGTGTGTGTGTGTGTGTGTGTGTGTGTGTGTGTGTGCATGTGTGTGTGTGCGTGTGCTTGTGTGTGTGTGTGTGTGTGTGTGTGTGTGTGTGTGTGTATGTGTGTGTGTGTGTGTGTGTGTGTGCGTGTGTGTGTGTATGTGTATGTGTGTGTATGTGTCTGGGTGTGTGTGCACATGCATTAATATCAGAAGTCCAGAACTCTCAGCAATTAAATGGTTGAATCAGAAGCTTTCCTCTGCTTGGGGGATGTTGCTGTCCATCTCATTACACAAACATGGTTTAAAGATTTTAAATGCATACCACGAGTACAAGGGTATGCACACCATTATAATTGCATCTCTGAAGAAATATGCGGTAGTGCATTAATCTTTATTAAAAGTGATTATAAGCCAGAAGGTGCTCACACAGTATTCGTATTAGTAGTATTGAACATAATATTATAAAACTCTAGAACACAATATCTACGTCCCACGCAGAGCATGAGGATGTTCTGATTTATCTGCAGATGCCAGTGTCCTGACAGTCAGTGCAGAGGATTAATGTTTTTTCTTTTTTTTTTCTTTTTTATTTGTTTTTAAAATAATAGATAAACAAATCAATTATAAAACAAACAAATAAGTATTTATATAGGTCCTCATCTAATCAATACATCAACGTTATACAGATCAACAACAATTAATATTTTTCAAGCAAGTCTTTAAGTTTAAGCCAAGATTTATAAGAATGTGTAATAGAATTTCTCATCTTAAAAGTATGCAATTCAGTACTGTTTGCCATACTAATAAATGTAATACTAGAGGGGCTAATTTTACTCTTCCAATTGTTTTGTAATTATGTTTCTGGCTATAGCAAGAATAGACCAAAAAAAAGCATTGGGTTTTCCTCCTTAAGGATCTGAGCTGCTATGTGAAGATTCCTGTAGTCAGATGTATAGAGCTTGAATTATTCCACCTCCACATACCTATTGTATGATTATGTCAGTCACTTAACCAGGAGGCAGGCTCCTGGTTTGCCCCTGAACAGGTATACTTTTGCCCAGCGGGATTAACTTGTTAATAAATATATAAAATAAAAATAAAAAAATCAAATGTAAAATTCAAGGGAAGTATACACCTTATGGGAGATTTTAATTATCCAAATACTGAGTGGGTAAACTACTCATTGTAAGATAAATTATTAATTGATTGTAATAATCAAAAAATTTTGAAACAAAAAGTGCAAATTGCAATTAGGGATGATAGTATCTTTGATACCAAACTGAAATACCTATTATCTTTCCACATAGATCTGTTATACCATCAAATACTCTCTTAAATAAATCAGTCTCTTAGATTGCATCAGTGGAAACTATAATGTAACAAACTGAATATTTTTGAGAGCAGACTGTGATAGTTACCCATTGCCCTAAATGAATCTGCTCAAGATAACATCAGTGAATTCTAATGCAGATTACTGTATGCATGCATACGTAACAGTAAAATAGAAAAGAGTACAGGTAAACTAAAATAGCAGAAATCATAAAATAAGTAAAACAGACAGAATTTTAGCATTCAAACATTTCCATAGTGGAAGCAAGCATAGATTATATAAACTGCACAAAATGCTTGATGCTTTTTTACCATTTAATCAGATCTAACTTATTGTGTGCTCAAGGACTTTATCGTACCAGACCTGTGTGCCAACAACTGCTTCTTAAATTCTTACAAAAATATCCTAATTTCTTCAGTAATGCTGTCTATCCATCTTAGCTTCTGCCTCTGCTTCTTATTTTGCCTTCAATTTTCCTAGCATCAGTTCATTTTCTAGAAAATAATCCCCCAGATTTGGCAAGCTCTGCACGGAGTATAGGAATAGTGCAAGAGCTACTGCACGCAATATGGCTGACTAGCGATCTAGGACCTAGCTCCCTGGACGTGCACGAGCACTCCTACACTATTCCTCTAAGGACACCACTGCTATATGGTAATTACCTCATTTGCTGGTGAAAACCATGCAAATGAGGTAAATTAGCGATCCAGGAAGCAGGCAGGTGTCTGTGTAGGAATAGTTGTTGTTGTGTCATTCGGCTTTTTCCTGGTTAGGGGTCGCCACAGCGAAACTCCGGTCCGCTAATGATTGGCAGTTGATTTTTACGTACTGAGTTGCCATCCCTGATGCATAACCTTCAATGAAGGTACACCCATTCACGCATGCCTCCACGCAGAAGACGCTCTAGCTGAGAGTCGAACCGGACAGCATCTTACTGTGAGGTGACAACGCTACCGCAGCACCACCACGGATCTGTGTAGGACCTGAACTGGACAGCATCTTACTGTGAGGTGACAATGCTACCACAGCACCACCACCACGGATCTGTGTAGGAATAGTGTAACCTGCAAAAATGTATTCGGTTACTAACAGAATACATTTCTGCAAATTACAAAATGGAGGGATGACAGCTCCAACGAAAGAATGTATTCAATGCAGTAGGAATGCCAATGGCTAAATATATGGCCACTGGCATGAGAAATAGTTGCAAAATTATAAAAAATAACTTTTATTTTTTTTGGCGGATTTTGGCTGTTTAAGCATAGGGCAGTGGTGCGCAAATGGGGTAGGCCCGAAAATCAGAAAAAAAGTTGGAAATAAGCTTTTAAACCCAAATCAGCATTTTGCCATATTAGTCAAAGACATGCATAAGACAACAATACCAGGGAATAGTGGTTGCTAAGGGGGAAGGCTGAGTGTGATTGTGGTAACTATGATACCATTCTGTTTTATGCAAATGAGAGGATTTATACTGAATCACAGATTTCCTCTCAGTGTTAGCTTGCACCCAACCGTGTAGGTGCAGCAACACCATTGTATAAGTATAAGAGGGGGAGTGTCATGCATGCTGCAAGTTTATTGGAGATCTGTGGCCCGTGTTTGCCCTTAGCTAAGTACAGCTAAGGAAGGGGGTGCATCTGAGGCTGCCTAGCAGTGTTTATATTGCCTAAACTGGTGTGAGTGCACCAGGTTTTAAACAAAAAACCCCCCAGAAAATAGCTGCTCTGTTCACATCTGAGCACTGGGTATGCACTCTGCCCCTCAAGGCTTAAATGGGAAGGCAATGGGAAGGGAAAACAGCAGTAGGAAGGCAATCGATGAAAACTAGCATAGCTGGCACGTGAATGTATCAGAATCAGCCAATTACACATGGAACAGCCTAGCACACCACTATAAAATATGCAAACATCTTACAGTCTGTTTTTATCCCACAAACTCTACATCACTGGTGTACACAGACAGAGAAATTGTACCTGACAAAACTAACAAAATGTTAGGTGCTGCTGTTGCTCTCATACATCAATATGTGGAAGAGGCTGAGGGTGGTGAGGATAAGAATGCTAATGACCAACCCACAGTGAGGAGAAGGAGAAGAGTGTACAGACCCAGGGTAACCTACCAGGGGCTACATGAGCTGGAGACAGTGGAGCACTATAGGGTGGACAGGGACATCCTACAACAAATTGTTGAGATGTGTCAGCCACGCCTCATACACAGAGCCAACAGAGGGGAACCCATCCCAGTGGATACCAAGGTATGTGTAGGCTTAAGAATACTAGCCACAGGCACCTTCTAAAGGGCAACTGGGGATATCATGGGGATCTCACAGGCATCAGCATCTAGGGTACTCCACCAGTTGCTGGATGCCATGTCAGCACATGCTGGTGAGCACATATATTTCCTCAACACCCGTGAGAAGTTGACCAGCAATATGCATCTCTTCCACCAAATAGCAGAATATCCTGAGGTAGTGGGTGCTATAGACTGCATGTACAAACACATCAAAGCACCACCTGGTGAGCAGGGCGGGGTCTACATAAACCACAAGGGTTTCCCCTCCATCAACTGCCAGGTTGTGTGCAATGCCCAGGGCATTATCTTGAATGTGTGTGCTGGCAGCCCTGGAAGCTATCATGACTCCCACATCTGGCAGATGACACAGCTGTACTAGTTATTTACAAGTTGGGTTATCCCATATGGCCACCTAGTGGGGGGTGCTGGTTACGCACTGGAGCCATGGCTGATGACACCCATCAGAAATGCACACACACCTGAACAAGAACTCCATAATGAGGCACACGCACAAACCAGAATCATAACAGAGCGTGTGTTTGGGATGCTCAAGTCATGGCTCCGCTGACTGGACATATCCGGTGAAGCCTTGCAGTACTTTCCAGTTACATTTTCACAAATGTTCATAGTATATGCCATGCTACACAATATGATCCTGCGGAAACAACTGTAGCAGGAACAGCATGGGGCAAGGCCACACAGCCCCCCACCATCACAGGCACAGAGTGACTCGGAGGAGGAACAACCTGAGTCTACCCATGTAGGCAGAAGGAGGCATGCCCAGTATGCCCAGGCTTTGGGAAAGAGGCAACACATAGCACATACACTGACATGGTAGGGACCTAGAGAATGACACCTCTTTCTGACTCACACATACAGTAAAAGGGATACCAAACATGACACTACCTGTGCTTTACCATGTATAGGGAGTGTACTATGTGCATTTGACATAGTCAACCCTCCAGCATCATCCTCAATACTGGTGCAGTCACAAGGTAGGTCACTCTTCTTATCAATTGCTGAATGGAGTAGTATGTTCTGATAGTTGAATCTATGGTATGGACATGAGCATGCAAGGGAATCGGGTGGCTGAATGGGATGGCAGCAGATAGTGGAAACCTATATGGGCAGCATGAAATCCATAACAAATACTGGTGTCACCATACTAGGCAGTACTAGACGAGGTGACAAATCCCACTGCAGTACATGTGGTGGCCTAAATGTGTGTCCATAAGACACGCACATGCATGTCAGTGAGGCTCACATACCCAACACCAGCCTCAGCCAGCAGGAAAGGTGTAGATAACCAAAAAGAAAGGCTGGGCTAAGGCCTCCCATTGATGAACAGCTCCCCTCCAGACCTACACAGACTACAACAGCTGTGGCAGTTGTATGTTAGTTCTGAAGGGTAAAAAGTCTGAAAAATGAAATGTAGGTCAATAAAACCTAAGATCTGTACTCTACTGATAAGCCTCCAGTCTGCATGATAGAACAGAATACAAAATGAAATGAAAGTCAGCAGAGTACCTGAAATACCAGTACAGTCATAGCACAAGTTTAAAGTGATCAGATGCCCCCCCCCCACAATCCTATGTAGAAATGTAGTAATATGCACGTGTGAATTTAATAAAAGTGGAGCACAGATTACTTGAGCTGGCTCAATCTACAGGATAGATTGTTGCATGTGTACAATATGCAGGGGTCCATGTGTTAGGTTGTTGTGTGTTCAATATTGTCTGGAAGTGGTCAGCATGTGGGGCTGTAGGGTTATGTCTCAGTGGCCTATGGCTAGTACTGTTGATGACAGGGCCGTGTTCTGACAACTGCAGTGCCAACCACAATGCATCCCAGCAAGACCCAATTCAGCAGTCATCCATATTCACTGTTCAGATTTCAATATCTGTCACCATCTGAAAGATGTACATGCCATGAATGTGGGCCCAGACATACACACAGTACACAGGTGGAAGTATCGTAGGCAGAGTACATAAAATGTAACTGTCAACTGCACACACCTTTGGAATTGTGCATACAGGTTAGCAGCACATTAGTTGTCTGTGTAGTATGGAATACTGCTGTAGTCTGGCCAAACACTGGAAGACCACAAAAGGCACAGGTATGAAGTAATGAGAGACTGCCTATGTCCCTGCACAAGGCAGCATAAGGGGAATGTCCCATGTATATCTGTGAGTCAGCTGCAAGAAGCTTCCATATCACACATACACTCAGCTCACCCCACCATCAGCCACAGGTTTATCACAGGTCATATCCTTGCTGTTGGAATGAGTACAATATGACCCCCAATTCTGTATGGGAATACCCACAAAATGCAGCATGCTGAAGAGGTGTCCCATGCAGGTGTGCCCCTAGCTCTTAGCAGCACCCTTCCAGCACCTAGACCAATGGATTAATATTGATAGGAACTATTGCCATTAACACTTTGCACACTTACCCTGTTACCCATGGGGAATCCAGTGGCTTGGAGCCTGGGAATGTAGGAGTGACAGAATGCACTGGCCAGCTACAGATGGCCTGCATCACTACCAAATGGCCTACAGTTCTCTGTCAAAGGCCTGTGCCTTACCCGTAGTGCCAATGTATGTTATCTCATGGGGTCCCAACTAACAACATAACACAGTCAACAGAACACAAATGCAAGGCCATGTTGACAAATCCCATAGCATGCCCACCATGTCCTACAACATGAACTGTGGCCCAACCCCTAAATACCACTGGGATGAACGGACAACTATAGGGATACTTCTCAGATATCACTCGCATAATGTTAGGAAGAGGAAAGAATAACATAGTATGAAGGGTGTAGAAGCATGGACGGCACGGAGTGTGTGAAGTCTGAATCTCTGATGTGTGCCCATACTACCCCTACCTGCAAACTCAGTAATGGGTGGCTACAAACCTGCTCATAAACCACAATGTGAAGGGAAACTGACCAGATATATGAGCCCTGCCTCTGGGTAACCTGGGTGAATCTGTACAGCTGAGAGGTATGGCCACAGCAGGATATGGCCATTCTGTTATGTCGATAAATGAACAAGCATGGGATCCTCAGCCATTGCAGTATCAAGGTGCTTGACCATTTACACAGACCCATCAGCAAGTGTCTGCAGCTCCCCCTCCAGAATGGCATGAGTGTGCAAGAATATGTAGGCTGGAGACCACAATACTGGACACAGCTTCATTCATCTTGTATTTCCCAAGAAATACCTGTGAGCAAATGAGTATATCTGTCAGTAGTTGATGACATAATACATCAGTGTAAAACAGCACATATGTCTGAATATGTCTGCTAACACCAACCATGTAACACAAGCAGCACAGACACAATAGTTACAGTATCCCACTATTTGTCGCCCATTGTGACTCTATATTGTCAACCTATGTACAGATATCCTGCAGAAACAGGTTGCTAGCTGTAGGTGTAGAACTCCAAACTCTTGACTGGAGTACAACCCTACATGGAATAGGTTCACACTCTCAGTATAGAAGGTCATACTGGGCATGCTCCTACACTTAGAGAAAGGAAGCCCATGTCTGACAACACAGTGGACTGTACATATCTGTCAGTTGCAGATGTCTGTGCAGACACACCACATTGTACACCATTCATGCTTTGCACACATACTGGATAGGAATGCTCACACATATCCAAGGCCAACACACTATAATATGTCAAACATACACACACACAGATGTGGGGAAGAGAGAGACAGACAGTGACAGAGAGATTTCCATTATTAGGCCTGTTCCATCCACCACACATCCAATTGGCCAATATCACATGATGTGTTGATGTCAATCACTGTAGACATTGCTTTTGGTATCCCTCAGCTATATAGTGTCTGTGGCACTTGTGATAACTGTGTAACACAATAGTACAAATCACTATTCATCTAGCATTTGTATACCCAGTCCTGTCAAATGTAAAGCTGTGTGTGACTGAGTGTGTGTGTGTGTGTGTGTGTGTGTGTGTGTGTGTGTGTGTGTGTGTGTGTGTGTGTGTGTGTGTGTGTGTGTGTGTGTGTGTGTGTGTGTGTGTTTCCAGAGGAATGGTTTATGGCCCATTCACACACACTGTACATCCTATTGCCCATGTTAGGACTCCTGCTGATGTCAGTCATCTTGAAATAACCATTTGGACAAATGCCAACCCCATAAGCTCTGTGGCACTTGCAATAACTGTGTAATACTATAGTGTGGCATGCTATTTAGGTAGGAGTTCTAATCACAGAGATGGCAACTGTGAAGCTGTGTGTGTTTGTGTGAGAGAGTGTGTGTGTCTTTGATGATACCTGATTTTATGGACATTGACACTTACTACTCTCCCCTTACCTTTCCTTTAGCACTGCTGCAGATGTTAGTCACCTTCAAAGATACCTTTGGACAAATCTCCAGCATATAAGTTCTGTGGTGCTCGCGATAACTGTGTAATACTATAGTGTAGCATATTAGTTAGGTAGGAGTTCTATTCCAAACATTGTAACTGTGTGTGTTTGTGTGAAAGAGTGTATGTGTTTTTGATGATGTCTGATTTTATGGACATTGACACTTACTACTCTCCCCTTACCCCTCCTTTAGCACTACTGCTGATGCTAGTCACCTTCAAAGATACCTTTGAATAGCCTCCAACATATAAGCTCCATGACACTTGTGATAACTGCGTAATGCTATAGTGTAGCATACTAGTTATGTAGGAGTTCTATTTCCAGACATTGTAACTGTGTATCTTTGTGTGAAAGAGAGTGTGTGTCTTTGATGATACCTGATTTTATGGATATTGACACTTACTACTCTCCCCTATTCCTACTTTTGCACTGCTGCTAATGTTAGCCACCCTCAAAGATACCTTGGCACATCTCTCCAACATGTAAGCTCCATGGCGTGTGCCATAAATGTGGAACAATGTAGTAGCAGTAGCTACGGAGGTATGGGTTTGACTCTCATCTGTGGCAAGTATTTCTGTGTATGTATGTCTGTACTTCAATGATTTTGGCCCCATTTACACCCAGTACACATCTCAGAGTCTGATTTTAGCTGTCCTGCAGATATCATCCACCTTGGAAGTACCTGTTGCCAACCCAAAACCATGTAAGTCAGTGGTGCATATGGTAAATGTGTAACCATAATGGTCCACAAAGATTGTTAGAGGGAGGTTTGAACCTCACCCCTGACAAATGTGTGTGTAGAGTAAAATTATTTTTGGGATCTCTCACCCACTACATCACCCAATGCCAGTATTTACAAGGGCTATAAGCTCAGTGGCGCATGTGATAAATGTGGTACACCATAGAAGCAATACATAGCTAGTTAGGGGTTTGAATCTCAGTACTGGCAAGTGTGTGTGTGTGTGTGTGTGTGTGTGTGTGTGTGTGTGTGTGTGTGTGTGTGTGTGTGTGTGTCATCAGTATCCTGTGTGGAGGTTGCTTTGATTGTGTAATAACAGGATCCATCATGGGGTGAGTTTTGCTAAATTATTATGTTGATGACCTAGTATATGTAATAATGTCCACCTTACAAGGACAACCGATGTCAAACACCAGAGAGGTTGGTGTAGACAATCCATAGCCCTACATGTGACATTATGGATTGGTGAGCAATATAGGCAACCCTTCTATTACTCAGAGAACACTCTCCACCCACGTCTCATACACAAACACACTTGGCTAGGCAACAACCACTATATTGGTAGTTCCCTGCATATTGCCTCACAGATAGTAACCATGGTGTAATTGCAGTGGACTACATGCCTGTTGACCACAACAGTGCCACTGACATCATAAAGTACCTTGATGTGTTACATCTCCTGACTGTGTGTTATCCCGCAAGTAAAAGGACATGGCACCCTGTTCCATCCCCTCAGTAGGCAAATAAATGTGTACAGTGGCCGTTTTGCCATGTTCCCCACTGGACACCTGCAGCAACTGTAGAGTGTGCAAATGTAACCCACAAAGGGAATACCATGCTTTATACACATGCCCTGTATGGACAGACACCACTAACTCCACTGAATGTCTGGATCATGGTGTCAATGTAGGTGCAGGCACAACCTCAGTTACATAGCCAGGTCTCATCAAATTAGGTCATAAATGCTACATCAGAAGATAACAATCTGTCCACACAACATGCCCCAGAGACCTCAAGTACTCTTCCACACATCAAAGAACATGTGTGTGGGACATGTGCACAACCCAGACACTGTCCATGTTATGGAATATAGATCACATACATGGGAAGCAGTGCACATCACTGCACGCACACAGTAATAATCCAGATGAGTGGATGGTGAATACAATACCCACCCCTGGCACCACTCCCGGGACTACATCCCTGAGCCACACTGGGGATTATTGTCATATGGCCTGATGCCAAGGTATTCCCTTGGCCTAGCCTTGTACAGCCTTCAGCCCCATTCACCTACTACACACATGTGAAGCAATGAACCTATCTGTACTGGCAAGTGTGTGTGTGTGTGCATGTGTGTGTGCGTGTGTGTGTGTGTGTGTGTGTGTGTGTGTGTGTGTGTGTGTGTGTGTGTGTGTGTGTGTGTGTGTGTGTGTGTGTGTGTGTGTGTGTGTGTGTGTGTGTGGAGATAGGTTCATAGGTAGGTGCTAGGCTATCTGCCCAAAGGCATTTATAAGCCTAGCCGGAATGTGTTGGCTTTCGCCGCCCCCTTAGATTAGTTCCCTATGCCTCTGTCCAGCAGAGCCATTGAAGTGATACCTGGGGTAAACTTTCTGTTTCCCATCCACTCGTCAAGGTTTCTCTTGAAGAGGGTTAGTGAATAGCTCTGCCTAATGTAGACTGGAATCTTGTTCCAGAGCATGGGAAGTCTCTGGGACAGGAATCTATCCCTCCAGCATGTCCTATTTATTGTTGTGGTGAGGTTTAGATCCCTGGAGCATGTGGCTCGAGGGGGATATGGTTTTCTTTAGGTGGAGCATGTCCATCAATTCTGGGTTGGACATGGCCTTGTATGTCAGGCAGAGATCACCTCTGAGTTGGCGGTATGCAACCGATTACAGCTGGAGCTTCTTCAGTCAAGCTGCATAGGGCATCTGCTTGAGGCCAGTGATCCTCTTGGTGAGGAACTTCTGTGGTCTTTCCAGTTGTTGCAGGTGTCTTGTAAGGTACATCCCAAATAGGGAATTGTACCCTATGATGGGTCTGATGAGTGATGGGCCCAATGACCTCTTTTGATCTGGATGCAAACCCTTTTGTGATTAGGTGGACAACATAGAAGTATTTTCTAACCACTTTGGCAATCTGATTATCAAAGGAGAGGTTACTATCTACTTGGGTCCCCAGATCCCTTATTACATCTTACGTATTTAGGGGACTACCACCTATGTGGTAGTTTGTGGGTACTTTGTTTTTCCAAAAGGGATGACTATGCACTTTTTGGCATTTAGCTTGAGACCATGGTTTTGACACCAGGTATCTGTCTCAGTGAGACCATTTTGGAGGATGTCTGTGTCAGCCAGAGAGTCAATTATAGCCCCTAGTTTGCAGTCGTCTGTGAACTTGGTGAGCCATAGTCCTCCTGTGCTTGCCTGTACCTCTGAGAAGTATATGCTGAACAGGAGGGCTACTAGGACTGAGCCCTGGGGAATGCCACTTGTAACAGGTTTAGAGTCAGACCTAGCTTCTGCAATTCTTACCATGTGGGTTCTGTCAGTGAGCCAGTTGGCAACCCATCTCATGATGTAGGGGTCTATGTTCAGTCTGGTGAGCTTGTCTATAATACCTGAGTGGGGAATAGTGTCGAAGGCCTTTGCAAGGTCTAGGTAGGCTGTGTGGACCACCTTTCCCTTGTGTATAGCCTTGGTAACTGTCTCAAAGAAGTCCACCAGGTTTAGGAGGCATGATCTGCCCTTAACAAAGCCGAACTGGGTTGGGTCCAGTGTTTGGAGGTTTCCAATGTCTCAGTTAATGAGATCCATGATGATGCACTCCATAGCTTTGCAGACCAAACTAGTCAGGCTTATAGGGTGATAGTTCCCGGGGTCCATTGTGGCTCCACCTTTGTGAAGCAGAATAACCGTTGCTGTGCACCACTCTGTGGGCAAGTAGCTTGTGGAGAGGCTGAGTTTAAACAGTGTGTTTAGGTGAGGGGTTAGTTCATCTCTGAGCTCGTGTAGGATGCAGCCTGAGACACCGTCCAGTCCCACTGATGCTGTGTTTTTGGCTTTGTAAAGGGCTGTTTTAACCTGAGTGTCTGTGATTTCAGGGGCACTACATTCTTCTGGTATAGTTATGGGCCCTATTGGGGGTGAGAGGGGGGTGAAGTTTGCACTGAACCTGTCTGTCAGGATGTTGGCTATATCAGTCGGTTCAGTGTATTTTGTGCCACTCTGAACTAACTCCAAGCAGATCTGAGAATTGCCACTTAGATTCTTGACATAGCTAAAGAATGCTGTGTGGTTATCTTTGGAGTCCTTGGAAATTTTTCTTTCAAAGCTAACCTTGGATGATTTTATGAGGGAACATAGTTTCTTGCTGATACTGATCAGGGATGTCTTCCCTTCTTGGGATTTTACTCTTTTTTGTACTAGTTTCCTCCTTCTATTGTATAGCTTGTTTATGACAGGGGTCCACCAGACTGGTATCCTTTTCTTGGAGGAGTGAGTCTTGGTTTTGTTTGGTATAGCACGATCCATGCATTCTTGTAGGTGCCCGTAGAGTGCATTAGTAAAGGATTTTGCAGCTTGGACAGCATTACCCTTTAGCATGGGGGCTTTGAAACTTCCCACCTCAGTCTTAAGCAATGTGAAGTTTGCTTTTGAAAAGTTTTTCACAGTGGTTTCTTTGACCGGGGATGGTGGCGGAATGTGGATATCCAGAGTGATTAGTTTATGGTCTGATCTAACCAGCGAGGGGTTGACCTCCCGTGTGGAACACTGGTCGGCCATTTTGGTGATGACCAGGTCCAATATGTTGTCACCTCTGGTGGGGGTGTTAACCAGTTGATCCAGAGCATTTGAGTTTATAGATTCTAGGAAATGTTGGATCAGGAGTTTCGTACTTTAGTAGTTCTCGCAGTTAATGTCTGTATAATTGAAATCACCCAATATCAGGGTGTTTGGTAGGACCTTTATGTTTCCCAGTGTTTCCAGGAATGTGGAGTGGGGGTCCTGGGACATGGTGGGTGATCTGTAGCAAGCTATAATTTGAATAGCAGTTTTGCCCATTGTTAGTGGCACGTGGATGATCTCTGAAGCATCGTGCTGTGCCACTAACCTGGAGGTGTGGGTATCCTTGTTAAATATGGATACTCCCCCTCCTTTTGTATTTTGTTCCGGGTTTTGTGATTGAAATGTATGGTATGAGTTGTAGCCTGGTAGTGCTGGGGTGCTCTCTGGAGCCTTAAACCAGGTTTCTGTTACTGCACATATATCAATTTTCTCCATATTGAGGAGTGCCTCGAGTGCGTGCATTTTGAGGTTTAGACTTCTGGCATTGAACAGCATTACCCTCATTTTTTTGTTACTTGTGCTATTTACGATGGTGGGTTTGTCTTTTGAGCCTTGCCTAAAAAGGCACTATGGGGGTGGCAAGATCCTTGGCCAGTATTCGAAAGCCTAAGGGTGACAGGTACAAGCCGTCTCTAGCGAAGCAGCGTTACTTGTCGAGCATGTCATTCCAGGCTGACAGATGCTGGATCCCCTTTGAATGACACCAGAAGCTTAGCCAATTGTTGAAATTGATAATTTTTTCTCTATACCATGGTATCATTCTTGGTGAGGGCAGGATGCTACTCAGGGTCAGGGTCATATCAGCCTGGGCTACGTGATCAGATAGCTCCTCCATGTCTCTTTTCATGTAGTCTAGGGAAGTATGGCTCAGGTCATTCACACCAACATGGACAATGACAGAGTCATATTTGTACTTGTTCTGGAGTAAACTGAGTGCTTGTGTTATGTGGCGGATCCTGCCACCTGACAGGCAACTAACAGTAACCTTCTCCTTATTCAGCCTAGTGAGTGGGACGTCAATGTGCTTGACTATAGAGTCACCTATTACTAGTGTGTTGGGTATGTTATTTTGCCTTAAGGGCTGTGATTGTATGGCACACTTGTTTTGTGAAGTATGTGTTTCATGGTTTGTGTTGGGGGGTGGAGGTTGCTTGGATGTCTGCTTTGGAGGTCTCTGTTGCTTTTGCAGATTTTTATTTAGAGCCTCCAAGTATGTTTTTGTGTATTTATGTATGTTTTTTTGCCAGTGCTGGTTTCATAGGTCTATGCAAGACTGGTGGTGTGATGCAAGTAATTCCCTTCTCCTCTTGACTGCCTGGTCCAGTCTTGGGTTGAGAGAGCTTAGCCTCCAGTTTGGCTGTATAATTGCATCTCTCGCATGTATTAGTGTTTGGTGGAAGGAAAAGAGGGTTGTCTGTGTACATGAGGCAAGCAGATGACTAATTTTGAGGCCATTCACACTCACTACACTTCCCATTGCCCTACTTTAGCATGCCTGCTGATGTCAGTCACCTTAAAATAACCCTTTGGCCATGTTTCACCCCAGTGACCTCTGTGGTGCTTGTGATAACTGTGTAATACTATAGTGTAGCAAACTAGTTAAGTAGGAGTTCTAATCCTGATCCTGCCAACTGTGATAATGGGTGTGTTTCTGTGACAGAGTGTGTGTGTGTGTCTTTGTTGACAGCTGATTTTGCTACACTTCCCTTACCCCTCCTTTAGCACTGCTGATGATGTCACACACCTTCAAAGATACCTTTGGACAGCTTTTCACCATGTAAGCTCCATGGCAAGTGCAATAACTGCATAACAGTGTAATAACAATGCATAACCAGGTAGGAATTTGAAACTCAGTACTAGTATGTGTGTTTGTGTGTATGTCATCAGTATCCTGTGTGGGTGTTGGGGTGATTGTGTAATGACAGGATCCATTGCAGTGTGGGTTTTACTATATCATTATATTGAGGACCTATATGCCTAATGTCCACATTACAAGGCCAACAGTTTTCAAACACTATAGAGGTTGTTGTAGACAATCCACAGCCATAAATGTGTACTGTCATGTGCAATTACTATGTGACAGTATGGATTAGTAAACAATATAGGCAACTGTTATAATACCCAGATACCACTCACCACCCACGTATCATACACAAATGCGCTTGGCTCTTACTCCCTTCCTTTCTTACTGTCTCTCTGTCTCTCTCTCTCCCTCTCTGGTGGATGTGGAAAAGTACATCTGTTTTGCATAGGCAGCAGCTTGACTTTTGTAGGTAATGCTCATGATCAGCTGATGGCCTGTGCACAAATTGGAGTCCCCCACTTGCTAATTGCATGTGGAACAGCTGTGGTATCATTCTTATAGCCAATTGCATGGAAACACACTCTTATAACTAAGCACTTCATGTGAGTGTTGGCCCTTTTCCTTCACAGTAAGCAGGACTTCATGTGGGTGTCTGACAAACAGCATCACAGAGGGTAGTTGGAAATACCTCTTGCAACATACACTGTGGAGACAGGCCAATAAACAGGAGGGCAATGTTCCAGACATGGGGACAGAATGTAAGTATTGCTGTTCTACATTTGAAGTAATGTTGGTTTAGCAGGGTTTGTGTGGATATGGCTTTTCTGCATTATTTAAAGTCTGGCATGACAGTGTTATGT